>NC_069500.1:22984713-23189713 GCF_027579735.1 Bombina bombina | reverse complement strand
CGTGGCTGGATTGGTAAAGGGCAGAGAGCTCCAGTCCGACTCAGACGCCAGCAAGGTGGAGGTGGATACTGGTTTGGGCTGGTATCATCAAAGATGAGCTTGTGGGGCCTTTTCGGGTTGAGGATGGAGTCAAGCTCAACTCCCAGTCCTACTGCCAGTTTCTGGAAGACACCTTCTTCAAGCAGTGGTACAGGAAGAAGTCTGCATCCTTCAAGAAAAACATGATTTTCATGCAGGACAATGCTTCATCACACGCGTCCAAGTACTCCACAGCGTGGCTGGCAAGAAAGGGTATAAAAGAAGAAAATCTAATGACATGGCCTCCTTGTTCACCTGATCTGAACCCCATTGAGAACCTGTGGTCCTTCATCAAATGTGAGATTTACAAGGAGGGAAAACAGTACACCTCTCTGAACAGTGTCTGGGAGGCTGTGGTTGCTGCTGCACGCAATGTTGATGGTGAACAGATCAAAACACTGACAGAATCCATGGATGGCAGGCCTTTGAGTGTCCTTGCAAAGAAAGGTGGCTATATTGGTCACTGATTTGTTTTTGTTTTGTTTTTGAATGTCAGAAATGTATATTTGTGAATGTTGAGATATTATATTGGTTTCACTGGTAAAAATAAATAATTGAAATGGGTATATATTTGTTTTTTGTTAAGTTGCCTAATAATTATGCACAGTAATAGTCACCTGCACACACAGATATCCCCCTAAAATAGCTATAACTAAAAACAAACTAAAAACTACTTCCAAAACTATTCAGCTTTGATATTAATGAGTTTTTTGGGTTCATTGAGAACATGGTTGTTGTTCAATAATAAAATTAATCCTCAAAAATACAACTTGCCTAATAATTCTGCACTCCCTGTACACATATTTATATACACAATCACACACACACATACACATATTTATATACACACATACACATATTTATATACACACATACACATATTTATATACACACTCACACACACACATACAGATATTTATATACACACATACACATATTTATATACACACATACACATATTTATATACACACATACACATATTTATATACACAATCACACACACACATACACATATTTATATACACACATACACATATTTATATACACACATACACATATTTATATACACACTCACACACACACATACAGATATTTATATACACACATAGACATATTTATATACACACATACACATATTTATATACACACTCACACACACACATACACATATTTATATACACACTCACACACACACATACACATATTTATATACCCACATACACATATTTATACACACACATACACATATATATATATATATATACACACACATACACATATTTATATACACACATACACATATTTATATACACACATACACATATTTATATACACACTCACACACACACATACACATATTTATATACCCACATACACATATTTATACACACACATACACATATATATATATATATATATATATATATATATATATATATATATATATATATACACACACATACACATATTTATATACACACATACACATATTTATATACACACTCACTAGGGATGGGCGAATGTTTCGCAACATTCGAAAAACAGCACGAATTTTAACACATTCGTTCGTTCGAATTTCGAATGTTTAGATAACATTCTAACATTCGATTTTCGAATGTTCGGTTTCGAATTTTACGATTACATTCGAAAATATTCGAATTTGAAAAATTCGAATATAGATTGTAATAGTATTTCTAATGCTTTTTCTTTAAATGTAAAATTCGAATTATGCAATATTCGAATTCGAAAAATTTGAATTTAGATTGCAATAGTATTTCTAATGCTTTTTCTTTAAATGTAATATTCGAATTATGCAATACGTGTATTCGAATTTGAATTTAGATTGTAATAGTATTTTAATGCTTTTTCTTTAAATGTAATATTCGAATTATGCAATATTCGAATTCGAAAAATTCGAATTTAGATTGTAATAGTATTTCTAATGCTTTTTCTTTAAATGTAATATTTGAATTATGCAATTTTCGAATTCGAAAAATTCGAATTTAGATTGTAATAGTATTTCTAATACTTTTTCTTTAAATGTAATATTCGAATTATGCAATACGTGTATTCGAATTCGAAAAATTTGAATTTAGATTGTAATAGTATTTCTAATGCTTTTCTTTAAATGTAATATTCGAATTATGCAATACGTGTATTCGAATTCGAAAAATTCGAATTTACATTGTAATAGTATTTCTAATGCTTTTTCTTTAAATGTATATTCGAATTATGCAATACGTGTATTCGAATTCCAAAAATTCGAATTTAGATTGTAATAGTATTTCTAATGCTTTTTCTTTAAATGTAATATTCGAATTATGCAAATACGTGTATTCGAATTCGAAAAATTCGAATTTAGATTGTAATAGTATTTCTAATGCTTTTAAATGTAATATTCGAATTATGCAATATTTGAATTCGAATTTCGAATGTAGACATTCAATATCATTATAAACATTCGAATTCGAAAGTGACATTCGAAAACTGTTAATAACATTCGATTTTCGAATTTTTAAGAATATTCGTTCTTATCGACATTCGAATTTAGAATTCGAATTTCGGTAATAACATTCGTTCTACATTCGAAATTCGAAAATTTGCACATTCGCCCATCCCTAACACTCACACACACACATACACATATTTATATACACACATACACATATTTATACACACACATACACACATATATATATATATATATATATATATATATATATATATATATATATATATATATATATATACACACACACATACACATATTTATATACACACATACACATATTTATATACACACATACACATATTTATATACACACTCACACACACACATACACATATTTATATACACACATACACATATTTATGCACACACATACACATATATATATATATATATATATATATATATATATATATATATATATATATATATATATATACACACACACATACACATATTTATATACACACATACACATATTTATATACACACATACACATATTTATACACACACATACACATAGTTATATACACACATACACATATTTATACACACACATACACATAGTTATATACACACATACACATATTTATATACACACATACACATATTTATATACACACTCACACACACACATACACATATTTATACACACACATACATATATTTATATACACACTCACACACACTCATACACATATTTATATACACACATACACATATTTATACACACACATACACACATATATATATATATATATATATATATATATATATATATATATATATATATATATATATATATATATATATATACACACACATACACATATTTATATACACACATACACATATTTATATACACACTTACACATATTTATATACACACTCACACACACACATATACATATTTATATACACACATACACATATTTATATACACAATCACACACACACATACACATATTTATATACACACTCACACACACACACATACACATATTTATATACCCACATACACATATTTATACACACACATACACATATATATATATATATATATATATATATATATATATATATATATATATATATATATATATATATATATATATATATATATATATATATATATATATATATACACACACATACACATATTTATATACACACATACACATATTTATATACACACATACACATATTTATAAACACACTCACACACACACATACACATATTTATATACACACATACACATATTTATATACACACAAACACATATTTATATACACACATACACATATTTATAAACACACTCACACACACACATACACATATTTATATACACACATACACATATTTATACACACACATACACATATTTATATACACACATACACATATTTATACACACATACACATAGTTATATACACACATACACATATTTATATACACACATACCACATATTTATATACACACTTACATATATATATATATACATCTATACACATATTTATACACACACATTACATATATTTATATACAACACATACATATATTTATATACACACATCACACATATTATAATACACACATACACATATTTATATACACTCACACACACACATAACATATTTATATACACACATACACATATTTATATACACAATCACACACACACATACACATATTTAGTATACACTACTCACAACACACACATACACATAGTTATATACCCACATTACACATATGTATACACACATCATACACATAGTATATAAATATATATATATATATAAATATATAAATATATATAATATATATATACACACACATACACATATTTATATACACACATACACATATTTATATACACACACATACACATATTTATATACACACTCACACACACACATACACATATTTATATACACACATACACATATTTATATACACACAAACACATATTTATATAAACACAATACATATATTTTAAACACACTCTCACACACACATACACATATTTATATACAGACATACACATATTTATATACACAAATACACATATTTATACACACATACACATATTTATACACACACATACACATATTTATCACACACATACACATATTTATATACACACATACACATATTTATACACACACATACACATATTTATATACACACACATTTATATACACACATGCACATATTTATATACACACATACACATATTTATATACACACACATACACATATTTATATACACACATACACATATTTATATACACACTCACACACACACATATTTATATACACACATACACATATTTATATACACACATTTATATACATACTCACACACACATACACATATTTATATACACACATACACATATTTATATACACACTCACACACACACATACACATATTTATATACACACTCACACACACACACACATACACATATTTATATACACACATACACATATTTACATACACACATACACATATTTATATACACACTCACACACACACATATTTATATACACACATACACATATTTATATACACACATTTATATACACACTCACACACACACATACACATATTTATACACACATACATATATTTATATACACACTCACACATACACATATTTATATACACACATACATATATTCATATACACACTCACACACACACATACACATATTTATATACTCACTTACTCACACACAGACATACACATATTTATATACACACATACATATATCTATATACACACGTACACATATTTATATACACACTCACAGACACACATACACATATTTATATACACACATACATATATTTATATACACACATACATATATTTATATACACACATACACATATTTATATACACATATACACATATTTATATACACACATACACATATTTATATACACACATACACATATTTATATACACACACATACACATATTTATATACACACACATACACATATTTATAAACACACACATCACACACATACACATATTTATATACACATATTTATATACACACATACATATATTTATATACACACATACATATATTTATATACACACATACACATATTTATACACACACATACACATATTTATATACACACATACACATATTTATACACACACATACACATATTTATACACACACATACACATATTTATATACACACTCACACACACACATACACATATTTATATATACACATACATATATTTATATACACACATACACATATTTATACACACACATACACATATTTATATACACACATACACATATTTATACACACACATACACATATTTATACACACACATACACATATTTATACACACACATACACATATTTATACACACACATACACATATTTATACACACACATTCACATATTTATATACACACATACACATATTTATACACACACATACACATATTTATATACACACATACACATATTTATACACACACATACACATATTTATACACACACATACATATATTTATATACACACATACACATATTTATACACACACATACACATATTTATATACACACATACACATATTTATACACACACATACACATATTTATATACACACTCACACACACACATACACATATTTATATACACACATACACATATTTATACACACATACACATATTTATATACACACACACATATTTAGACACACATACACATATTTATATACACACATACACATATTTATATACACACATACACATATTTATATACACACATAGACATATTTATACACACACATACACATATTTATATACACACATACACATATTTATACACACACATACACATATTTATATACACACTCACACACACATACACATATTTATACACACACATACACATATTTATATACACACACACACATATTTAGACACACACATACACATATTTATATACACACATACACATATTTATATACACACATACACATATTTATATACACACATACACATATTTATACACACACATACACATATTTATATACACACATACACATATTTATACACACACATACACATATTTATATACACACTCACACACACATACACATATTTATACACACACATACACATATTTATATACACACACATACACATATTTATATACACACATACACATATTTATATACACATATACACATATTTATACACGCACATACACATATTTATATACACACATACACATATTTATACACACACATACACATATTTATACACACACATACACATATTTATATACACACATATACATATTTATACACACACATACACATATTTATATACACACACACATATTTATATACACACTCACACACACACATATTTATATACACACACATATTTATATACACACTCACACACACACATACACATATTTATATACACACATACATATATTTATATACACACATACACGTATTTATATACACACACATACACATATTTATACACACACACACACACTCACACACACATATATATATATATATTTATAATAATACAGTATTACAGTATATACAGTGTATTATAGACCTTCCCAGTCACATATATATACCTAAATATCTATATGAATATATATATATATATATCTATATATATATATATATATTTGTATAAATTGTTGTTACAGCACCTTTTTTGGTTCCTTAATCATTTTACTTGGGTGCACGTTTGCTCTCAGAGTCCTGCAGCTCCTTCCATACAAATTTATTTAAAGCAAAGTGACAACAGCACTGTTTCCTCAATAAAAAAGTTCCTTTATTGTAGTGACAAAAGTTAACACAGCAAACAGCTACGTTTTGGGCCTGACCAGCCTCCCTTAAGCATGTTTTATATACTGTTGATGTATATTTTATATATATCTGCTTTTTGCGTGCAAAGGAGTTTGCTTGCGCATTACAAATTTAAATAAAACACATTTCCTTGAGCGCAATCCAATTTAATGTGCGTAGGGTTAGCTCAACTTCAGAGTCTGGCTAACAGTTATGCAAGAAAAAAAGTTGTACAAAGCACATCAAATATATATTTAACAGTGCAGTTATCCTTTTAGTAAGGGGATAGGAAAGGTCACAATTAAAACTTGCATGATTCAGATAGAGCCGGTAATTTTATGACATTTAAATTCACTTCTATTTTCAAATGTGCTTTGTTCTCTTAGTATCCCTTGTTAACAAATGAATACGCACATATGCTACACTAGTGGGAGCGGCTGCTGATTGGTGCCTGCACACATTTGTCTCTTGTGATTGGCTAAATAGATATTTTCAGCTTCCTGTCAGTAGTGCAATGATATCCCTTCAGCAATGGATAACAAGAGAATGAAGAAAATTTGCTAATAGAATTAAATTGGAAAGTTGTTTAAAATTGTATGTTCTATCTGACTCATAAAAGGAAATTTGGGGGTTTACTATCCCAGTTTTTCTGCTCATTCACTTTGCTCTACACTGGAACAGGGGCTTTGATAGTTGAACTTTTATTTAACGTATTTGTTGCTCTTCCATTGTTTACATTATCTTTATCCTGTGCGCTCATGTCACTTCTTTCTTATATATATGTATAATACACCTGTTGATATCCCGCACACACTTTTCATAAAGCAACTGCTTGGGTGCACTCCAAAATATACCATATTTAGTTTAAATACTAGAAGGCACTCTCTAATGAGCACCGATGGGCCAAACTAAAAAAACAAAATACCAATAGTGATATCAAATTAAAAACTGGCACCAAAACTGTCTATTTACAGCCTGCTATTCCTGCTACACATATTCTAAACGCTACAATTACTATCTACAGTCCACTTATTGCCTCACTATTTGGTATCATTACTTAAAGCAAAACAATCACAACTATCTCCTTTTTCCTTATTATCCTCTTTATCTTATTGTGATTATTGAAAACAATATTACTACTGTCTATAAAGATTATACTCATATCAGAAGATTGTTACTTTACTTCTATAGCTTGACTGTACTTGGTGCAGAAAAATATAGACTTAGGTTGTATACATATATACACAACATTGTATATTCCATTATCAGTATATGTACATCTAATTTACATTATCCTACAGATATTCATCTATTGTACTCCACATTACACCTAATCTTATAGCCCTATCAAAATAAAAAAAGCCCCCCAAAATAAAAAAAAAACCCTAGCCTAAACTAAACTATAAATAGCCCTTAAAAGGGCCTTTTGCGGGGCATTGCCCCAAAGTAATCAGCTCTTTTACCTGTAAAAGAAAATACAACCAACCCCCCAACAGTAAAAACCCACCACCCACACAACCAACCCCCCAAATAAAATACTATCTAAAAAAACCTAAGCTCCCCATTGCCCTGAAAAGGGCATTTGAATGGGCATTGCCGTTAAAAGGGCAGTTAGCTCTTTTGCGGCCCAAACCCTAATATAAAAAATAAAACCCACCCAATACACCCTTAAAAAAACCTAACACTAACCCCCTGAAGATCGACTTACTGTTCTGAAGACCGGACATCCATCCTCAAGGAAGCGGCAGAAATCTTCATCCAACCAGGCCGAAGTCCTCAATGAAGCCGGGAGAAGTCTTCATCCAAGCCGGGCGAAGTGGTCCTCCAGACAGGCAGAAGTCTTCATCCAGATGACATCTTCTATCTTCATCCATCCGACACGGAGCGGGTCCATCTTAAAGAGCATCCTCTTCAAACGAAGTCTTATTACTGAATGACAGTTCCTTTAAGTGACGTCATCCAAGATGGCGTCCCTTAGATTCCGATTGGCTGATAGAATTCTATCAGCCAATCGGAATTAAGGTAGAAAAAATCCTATTGACTGATGCAATCAGCCAATAGGATTGAGCTCCGCATTCTATTGGCTGTTCCAATCAGCCAATAGAATGCAAGCTCAATCCTATTGGCTGATTGGATCAGCCAATAGGATTGAACTTCAATCCTATTGGCTGATTGCATCAGCCAATATGATTTTTTCTACTTAATTCCGATTGGCTGATAGAATTCTATCAGCCAATCGAATCTAAGGGATGCCATCTTGGATTACATCACTTAAAGGAACCGTCATTCAGTAAGAAGACTTTGATGGAAGAGGATGCTCCGCGTCGGATGTCTTGAAGATGGAGCCGCTCCGCGTTGGATGGATAAAGATAGAAGATGCCATCTGGATGAAGACTTCTGCCTGTCTAGAGGACCATTTCTCCCGGCTTGGATGAATTGAGTAATATGTCATTATTGTTTCTGAGGACAGGGGTAACCCCAAAATAGTTTACATAAATACATATTTTCAAAGAGGAAAAACAGAGAGTGCCTTCTAGTATTTAAATAGTATATATATATATATATATATATATATATATATATATATATATATATATATATATATACAGTCAGCCATGGCCAAAACTATTGCCCGTCCTGCATTTCTGTCAGATAATGCACCACTTCGCCCAGAAAATTGTTGCAATTACAAATGTTTAGGCATTCTCATGTTTATTTATTTTGTTTGTATCGGTATGACACAAAAAAGTGGAGAAAAATAGTCAAATCTGACACATTCCACGCAAAACTCAGAAAATGGACTGGACAAAATTATTGGCACCTTCTCAAAATTGTAAGAAATAATTGCATTCCAAGTTTGTGATGCTCCTTTGATTTGTAATTAAACTCACCTGTATCAAATAACAGGTGCTGTCAATATAGAAATCACACAGGCAACCAGTTAAAATGGTGAAAAATGTGCTCAACCTTTCTGTTGTGCGTCTCTATGTGCCACACTGAGCATGGAGAAGAGAAAGAGCAGCAATTAATTGTCTGAGGATTTGAGAACAAAAATTGTGGAGAGGCATGGACAATCTCAAGGTTATCCATCTCCAGAGATCTTAATGTTCCTGTGTCCACTGTGCGCAACTTTGTCAAGAAGTTTACAGCCCATGGCACTGTAGCTTATCTCCCTGGACGAGGAAGAAAGAGAAAAATTGATCCAAGTTTGCGATGAAGGATTATTCGAATGGTGGATAAAGAACCTTGATAAACTTCCAGACAAATTGAAGCTGACCTTTAGGCACAGGGTAGAACTGTGTCAGCTCACAATATACGTCACCATCTAAATAAAAAGAGACCCAGGAGAACCCCACTGCTTACACAGAAACATAAAAAAGCCAGATTGGAGTTTGCCAAAACTTACCTGAGGAAGCCAAAATCCTTTTGGGAGAATGTGCTGTGGACAGACAAAACAAAATTACAGCTTTTTGGTAAAGCCCATCATTCTACTGTTTTCAGAAAAAGAAATGAGGCTTTTCAAGAAAAAAATACAGTCCCTACAATCAAACATGGTGGAGGTTCACTTATGTTTTGGGGTTGCTTTGCTGCTTCAGGCACTTTATGTCTTGCATGGCATTATGAAATCTAAAGACTACCAAATAATTATGTGGTGCAATGTAGGGCCCCATGTCAGAAAGTTAGGTCTCCGTCAGAGGTCATGGGTCTTACAGCAGGACAATGAGTCAAAGCACACCTCAAAAAGCACTCAGAAATGGTTTAAGACAAAGCGATGGAGAGTACTAAATTGGCCAGCAATGAGTCCAAATCTCAATCCCATAGAGTACCTGTGGAGAGATCTCAAAACAGCAGTTTGGAAAAGGAACCCTTCCAATCTGAGAGACCTTGAGCAGTTGGCGAAAGCAGAGTGGTCCAAAAATCCAGTAGAGAGGTCGGTGTAATAAACTCATTAATGGTAACAAGAAACAATTGATTTCAGTATTTTTTTTTCAAGGGGTGTGTTACAAAATATTAAATTGAGGGTGCCAATAATTTTGTCCAGTCGATTTTTGGAATTTTGCGTGCAATGTGTCAAACATGAGAATGCCTAAACATTTGTAATTGCAACATTTTTTTGGTTATGACTGTATTTATACTATATATATATATATATATATATATATATATATATATATATATATATATATATATATATATATATATATATATATATATATATAAATTCATTAAAATTATGGGGGGAAATAAAAAAATGAAATTAAAATCCTCCATGTCTCAAAATTAAATCAATGTAAATATTTGCATAGGAAATTAGTACATCTAGGCAAGTATCCCCGCTTGCTTTTCCCCAGAAATTCTTAATATACAATGTTTCCAATGCACAAGAGAATTGTGGGTAAGATATGCAAATTAGATATGCAAATTCTTAGTTTTTTGGCTTCAAAAATACTGTTTTGACACAGCGATCCTTTTAAACAGGATTATGACAGCAAATTAGTGAGTGATGTCTTAGTGAGTGATTTCTGGTTTGCTGTCATAATCCTGTTTAAAAGGATCGCTGTGTCAAAACAGTATTTTTGAAGCAAAAAAACTGAGAATTTGCATATCTAATTTGCATATCTTACCCACAATTCTCTTGTGCATTGGAAACATTGTATATTAAGAATTTCTGGGGAAAAGCAAGCAGGGATACTTGCTTAGATGTACTAATTTCCTATGCAAATATTTACATTGATATATATATATATATATATAAATATATATATATATATATATATATATATATATATATATATATAATGAAAAAATCATCAGATGTCTATAGAAATATGTATTTAAGAAGAAATAGAACATATTTTTCTATGTGAAGAACATTGGAATGTTAAATATTCATATTTCATGTTGGGTTTAGTGCAATTTAAAAAACATGGTCAGGTTAGTGCAATAATCGGTGTTAGTTGTTTTTTTCCGTTTTCACACTCCATTTAAGTTAATGCTTTTGACATATTCGAAGTTCCACATTTTGTGCGCGTCAGGTTTTCTCTCACGCACTAACTTTTTACTTTCTTAAATACAGTACAATAAAAACAGCCAAATATACCTTACATAATCGTGTTAGGGATTGTGCAGTGTTTGAGGATCATATGAGATCATCTCATCTAAACAGAGACTTAGGACATCAGATAATCATTGTCAGGAAAGAAATGGATCAGCAAATTGAGGACAGTCATTAATGATTATTTGTCACTAGGGGGCATTATTTAAATCTGCTGCTTTTATCATATGCACTAAGTGGTGGTGACAACAGTTGTCTCAGTACTCTGGTGAGAAACCACTATGCCTAACAGAGCCTTCTGCTGCTGGAGGGGAGCTGGCTATAGCAAGTAGAACACTCTCATTAGACAGGCACAGCAATACATTGATCAGTGGAGTAAGGTTTTATCTACATTAGATTAACCACGGAGCCATTTCCTACTCCTCTGCTGAGCTGTTTTAGAATTTTTAGATGCAGCTCACATTTAAGCACTAGTCAATTGTAGGTCATTTTTAGTGAGAAACCCACAGATATTATATATTGTTCTATTCAGCAGACCCAGCAAATTAACACTATACCATTTTTAAGAATATATTATAAGATTGGAGAAATCAGCTATAATTTTTATTTTTTTAAATAATTCTTTTTTTTTTATTTTAATAAACAAACGGCTAGATTTAGAGTTGGGCGGTAGCCGTCAAAACCAGCGTTAGAGGCTCCTAACGCTGGTTTTTACCGCCCTCTGGTACTTGGAGTCAGTCATTAAAGGGTCTAACGCTCACTTTGCAGCCACGACTTTTCCATACCGCAGATCCCCCTACGCCATTTGCATATCCTATCTTTTCAATGGGATCTTTTTAACGCCGGTATTTAGAGTCTTGTCTGAAGTGAGCGTTAGAAATCTAACGACAAAACTCCAGCCGCAGAAAAAAAAACAGGAGTTAAGAGCTTTCTGGGCCGCCGGTTCATAAAGCTCTTAACTACTGTGCTCTAAAGTACACTAACACCCATAAACTACCTATGTACCCCTAAACCGAGGTCCCCCCACATCGCCGCCACTCTATTAAAAATTTTTAACCCCTAATCTGCCGACCGCACACCGCTGCCACCTACGTAATAAATGTATTAACCCCTAAAGCTAAGTCTAACCCTAACCCTAACACCCCCCTAAGTTAAATATAATTTAAATCTAACGAAATAAATTAACTCTTATTAAATAAATTATTCCTATTTAAAGCTAAATACTTACCTGTAAAATAAACCCTAATATAGCTACAATATAAATAATAATTATATTGTAGCTATTTTAGGATTAATATTTATTTTACAGGCAACTTTGTAATTATTTTAACCAGGTACAATAGCTATTAAATAGTTAATAACTATTAAATAGTTACCTAGTTAAAATAATTACAAAATTACCTGTAAAATAAATCCTAACCTATGTTACAATTAAACCTAACACTACACTATCAATAAATAAATTAAATTAAATACCTACAAATAAATACAATTAAACCTAACACTACACTATCAATAAATAAATTAAATAAAATACCTACAAATAAATGCAATGAAATAAACTAACAAAAGTACAAAAAATAAAAAAAGCTAAGTTACAAAAAAAAAAAAATATTTACAAACATTAGAAAAATATTACAACAATTTTAAACTAATTACACCTACTCTAAGTCCCCTAATAAAATAACAAAGACCCCAAAAATAAAAAAATGCCCTACCCTATTCTAAATTAAAAAAGTTCAAAGCTCTTTTACCTTACCATCCCTGAAAAGGGCCCTTTGCGGGGCATGCCACAAAGAATTCAGCTCTTTTGCCTGTAAAAAAAACACATACAATACCCCCCCCAACATTACAACCCACCACCCACATACCCCTAATCTAACCCAAATAAGTATAGGAATAAGACAAGAACATCGTGATCTAAGCATAGCAATGAATATATATGTGTATGGGAGCGTCATCTCATGCACCTATGTATTGTGCTATGATCGCTCCGATGTCTGTCTGACAATGTTATGTGTCACAGTAAGCTCACTGTGTGTTGCACTAGTGACTTCTCATAAAGGGGCCGAATTATCAAGCTCCGAATGGTCTAAAGACCGCGGCTCCATAACTTGTCCGTCTGCTCTGAGGCTGCGGACATCAATCCGCCCCATTCTATACAATCGAACTGATTGACACCCCCCTGCTAGCGGCCGATTGGCCTCAAATCTACCAGGGGGCGGCATTGCACAAGCAGTTCACAAGAACTGCTTGTTCAATGATAAATGCCAACAGTGTATGCTGTCGGCATTTGTCGATGTGCGGCGGACATGATACACTACTTCGTATCATGTCCATCCACACTTTAATAAATCATCCCCAAAGTATCAAATAGGCAGGGCATTGTATGGTTGATCATTTCCTTGATCCACGATGTAGTCTGCCATTTTGACCTGATCTGATATGGAACGCACTGTACAGTTCTGTATTCTGCTGACGTCACCTACTCGTGCGTAGGTATAGAAATATATTGTACCAAATTACCATCATTTATAGGTAGAAATATGTATTTATGAAGAAATAGAACATATTATCCTATGTGCAGAACATTAGAATGTGAAATATTAATATATCATGTCGGGTTAGTGCACTTGAGAATATGCAATCAGGTTTGCGCTTGAGTAAGAATAGGGTTGGGGTATAGGTTAACATGTTTTTATAATTCAAAGTTTGACTTTTTGCGCGCGTCTGGTTAGCACTCAAGAGCAAACTTTTTACTTTCAACTTGTAATACGAGCTCAACCTGACGTGTGCATAAAGCCACCGTCTATCAAAGGTCAAGCTGGAGCAATAATTTCTACTCCACTTGTTATCTAGTCCCATGTCAGTAAAATACTGACTTGGTGGCACCACTACTATTACCACTGTGATCACCTGACTATAAATACCTATATAGTGATGTCGCGAATAGTTCCCGGCGAACATAGCTTGTTCGCGTTTGCCGTGGCGGGCGAACATATACGATGTTCGATCCGCCCCCTATTCATCATCATTGAGTAATACTTTGACCCTGTACCTCACAGTCAGAAGACACATTCCAGCCAATCAGCAGCAGACCCTCCCTCCCAGACCCTCCTACCTCCTGGACAGCATCCATTTTAGATTCATTTGGAAGCTACATTCTTAGTGAGAGGAGGGACAGAGTAGCTGCTGCTGATTTAATAGGGAAATCGATAGCTAGGCTAGTGTATTCAGTGTCCACTACAGTCCTGAAGGACTCATCTGATCTCTGCTGTAAGGACAGCACCCCAAAAAGCCCTTTTTAGGGCTAGAACATCAGTCTGCTTTTTTTTTTTCCTGTTTAATCTAATTGCAGTTGCCTGCCTGCCAGCGTGTGTGTCAGGCTCACAGCGTATACTGTGCCCACTTGCCCAGTGCCACCATTCATATCTGGTGTAACAGTAGTGTAGATTTAAAGAAAAAAAAACTTTTTTGACTGTGTTAAATAATAGCGGTCAGTTTCCTACACACGTGTGCGTTTCAGTGCCTGCCTGCCAGGGCACAGTGTCACCCCAGTGCAACTCATATCTGGTGTAACAGTAGTGTACATTTAAAAAAAAAACACTTTTTAGACTGTGTTAAATAATAGCAGTCAGTTTCCTTCACACGTGTGCGTTTCAGGGCCTGCCAGGGCACAGTGTCACACCAGTGCAACTCATATCTGGTGTAACAGTAGTGTAGATTTAAAAAAAAAAAAAAACACTTTTTTGACTGTGTTAAATAATAGCGGTCAGTTTCCTTCACACGTATGCGTTTCAGTGCCTGCCTGCCTGCCAGGGCACAGTGTCACCCCATTGCAACTCATATCTGGTGTAACAGTAGAGTATATTTAAAAAAACAAAACACTTTTTTTACTGTGTTAAATAATAGCAGTCAGTTTCCTTCACACGTGTGTGTTTCAGTGCCTGCCTGCCTGCCAGGGCACAGTGTCACCTTAGACCTTGAAGCCCACCTTAGACCTTGAAGCCCACCTCTTTCAGATTGCATTTTAACGGTTTTTCACCACTAGAGGGTGTTAGTTCACGTATTTCATATAGATAACACTGTGCTCATGCATGAGAAGTTATCTGGGAGCAGGCACTGATTGGCTAGACTGCAAGTCTGTCAAAAGAACTGAAAAAAGGGGCAGTTTGCAGAGGCTTAGATACAAGATAATCACAAAGGTTAAAAGTATATTATTATAAATGTGTTAGTTATGCAAAACTGGGAAATGGGTAATAAAGGGATTATCTATGTTTTAAAACAATAAAAATTCTGGTGTAGACTGTCCCTTTAAACGGGGACTTTGGTCTGTCACTGTGAAACGGGCGTAACCCTTACACTACCTGATCGATACAACATCATACCTGATGTTTTAAAGCACGTTATTCCAAACAATTTATTAATGTTAGGTGATTTAGGCCCTTTATGGATTAAAAACAGACTCTGCATCAACTATGTAATTTTCCATGGGCGTTTTGCCATGGATCCCCCTCCAGCATGCCACAGTCCCGGTGTTAGTCCCCTTGAAAGAACTTTTCCATCACTATTGTGGCCAGAAAGAGTCCCTGTGGGTTTTAAAATTCGCCTGCCTATTAAAGTCTATGGCGGTTCGCCCGTTCGCAAACAGTTGCGGAAGTTCGCGTCCGCCATTCGCGAACGTAAAATTTTAGGTTTGTGACATAACTATACCTATATATAGGCTTTATTTTGAAGAGGGGAGTCTCTAGATTTTATAAGTCCCTACAGCCCTTAGCCTGCAAACGTGTTTGCTTTTTTTTCCTTATTTATTCTTTAAAGAAAAAGCTTAAACTGTATAAATGCTTACACTTTACACCCCCAAGTCACACACTGTTTACAATAGCAGGCAATTGCCTTTCAGACAATGGGGCCGATTTATCTAAAGACCGCTGCTCCATAACTTGTTCGCCTGCTTTGAGGCCGTCGACAGAAATCAACCCTATAGAATACAATCAGACTGAATGACATCCCCTGCTAGCAGCCGATTGGCCACAAATCTGCAGGAGGCAGCATTGCACAATCAGTTCACAAGAACTGCTGGTGCAATAATAAATGCCGTCAGCGTATGCTGTTGGCATTTATCGATGTGCAGCGGACATGATAAGCTACATTGTATCATGTCCGCTCACACTATAATAAATATATCCCAATGAGTCTTGTGTGTTTCTGGACCTTCAGGAAGCTGAAATCAAGGGCTTTTTATACTTACACCCTGTATCTAGCTCCTTTGTAACAGGGCAGCACTTCTGAGTTTCTAGAGCTTGGTAATGTCTCCAACATCCTCTGATTCCCCCAATGATGCGCAACTGCTGGGCCATATCTTAACAAGTCTTAAGTAAAGGGAGTGGAGTGTTCAGCTCCAAAATGGAACAACTGATATATTACAGAAGAGCTTCCCTTTGTTTACAGAGGAAATAATTTGAGAACTTGAGAAAGGTCATTTTGGACCGAAACGCGTTGGCTGGTAAGTGTTATTTCACATTATTCACCTATCTGTAGCAATCTACACTATTATATATTTTTTCGGCAGAGGGACCGTGAGCTAGCAAGCAGAGGGAACAAAGGCTTGAAAGGGCTGAGGGACCGCACGCTTGGGGGCAAAGGGACCCAGGGCTGCCTGAAAAATCTTGCACACATAGGACCGTGAGGATATTTAAGACTTAACATTTTTTGCATACAAACTCTTTGATTTTTGATTTTTACATAGCACAACTCATCTTCAATTGGATTAGTTTGACACTTTATAGGTTTATTATATATAATTTTATTTTTTGGATCAAGCACTGAATTGAGGATTAATCACCAGACCGTTTTTTCACTGCAATATTTTTTCACTAGATCATTTGACTTTGTTCTTTTTTCACGTTTTTTGAAAAATTCTTATATCACGTTTAAGAAAGCATTTCTAATCAGGCTGTGTATTGTTTTTTAGGAGACACTTTAATATTGTAAGTTTTTAACTTTTTAAATTGGCACAGCAATTATTTGCATCACTGAAAAATGATATTAACCATTTTTATTTATTCATCTATATTCATTTGTTGATTTGTGTTCCAAACTGCTACACAAGGATTTAGGATCCATTTTGAGGATTTTAATCAGGTAATCCGGATTGTTATTGAGAGTTAGGTGCCATTGAGAGTTTAACCACACTCTGCTCTCCATCCACTTAACCGGTAAGAAGTATCATTTGAGGTATACAGGTTATCCCACTTAATGCTTTGTTAAAGGGAGTTTTTTAACAAACCATCAGAATTTTTAATCTGCTAAAAGGCAGTTATTGGTGTTAAAAGCTCCAATATTGAGTGCATTGGCTCCAATGAATGGTTGGAATAATTACTAGACTGTTAACATGGATCCATGAGGGACATTTAGATTGTTTTTAACTTTTAAAACGTAAATCTGTTTTTAATATCCTGAATTTCCTGAGGACTTTTTTTAATAAACTGTTTGTCAATTTTAGCTATCAATGCTGTTTAAGTACAATATTGGGCTCCATTAATACTGGTCTCATTGTATCACAAAACACACATGAACATTGTTGGAAAGTTAACCGTCTATTATTGTTTTTATTGTGTTGTAATAAATACACTAAAATACATTTGTGAAGTTTTTGGTGTATTTAAGACCCTGCCTTCTAGGGTTGGCGCTCTGATAGAATTCTGAGTCATTTTATTTCCTATGTTTTGACCACTAGGGGTCAATTTATCTGAGCTAAGGGTCATTTTCAGCAGGCGCTTGGTGAATCTGTTTAAAATCATCTAGATTTTATAAGTCCCTACAGCCCTTAGCCTGCAAACGTGTTTGCTTTTTTTTTCTAATTTATTCTTTAAAAAAAAAAGCTTAAACTGTATAAATGCTTACACTTTACACCCCCAAGTCACACACTGTTTACAATAGCAGGCAATTGCCTTTCAGACAATGGGGCCGATTTATCTAAAGACCGCTGCTCCATAACTTGTCCGCCTGCTTTGAGGCCGTCGACAGAAAGCAACCCTATAGAATACGATCAGACTGAATGACATCCCCTGCTAGCAGCCGATTGGCCACGAATCTGCAGGAGGCGGCATTGCACAAGCAGTTCACAAGAACTGCTGGTGCAATAATAAATGCCGTCAGCGTATGCTGTCGGCATTTATCGATGTGCAGCGGACATGATAAGCTACATTGTATCATGTCCGCTCACACTATAATAAATATATCCCAATGAGTCTTGTGTGTTTCTGGACCTTCAGGAAGCTGAAATCAAGGGCTTTTTATACTTACACCCTGTATCTAGCTCCTTTGTAACAGGGCAGCACTTCTGAGTTTCTAGAGCTTGGTAATGTCTCCAACATCCTCTGATTCCCCCAATGATGCGCAACTGCTGGGCCATATCTTAACAAGTCTTAAGTAAAGGGAGTGGAGTGTTCAGCTCCAAAATGGAACAACTGATATATTACAGAAGAGCTTCCCTTTGTTTACACATGCACATGCTACAGCCATTGCAAATAAAACATAAGGCATGTTACAGTAAAAAGTGCAAAGGTGCCTATACCTATTGCAAGGACCCATAGGCTTTCATATCAATTCCTGACCGATGTGATTAATCAGCAGGAAACGAGAAGTGCTATACTTGGGGTCTGACCTCTGCGCTTCGTACAGTGGGGCAATTACAGACATTTTAAAACATGTCCCCAAAGAAAAAGCAATAAGGGGGATGGCTCTGCTAGGAAAAAAGCTAATGTGACTCCATCAGTAAACACTTTCTTTAAGTCCATAGACGCTTCACAAGCCTCACTGGGCACTGGACCCAGAACTAGAAATGACTCATCCACAGAATCTGATACGAAAGCATGGGAGATCACATCACAGTCACAAAAGCATTGTTAAACTCTCTTCCATCTAAGGCAGATTTCAAGTCCTTAATCCAACAAGTGAAAAAATGCATAAAAGATTAAATTGCTGACATAAAGAAAGACATTAATAATATGGGACAAAGGGTGGAGAAGTTGGAGGAGGGATCTACCCACCAAACTACAGCAATATCTAACTTTTCACATAGATTGTCACAGCAGGATAATACTATTCTACAATTGGAAAATAAGATAGATGACCTAGAGAATAGGAGCCAACGTCATAACATCAGGATGCGGGGCATCCCAGAAGAAATATCACAACAAGCATTAGAACCATATGTCCAAAATCTTTTTGCATATTTGATGGATGAAGGAGAGGAGTCTTCCTATGCAATGGACAGAATTCACAGAGCATTGAGGGCCAGACCAACTGAGGACCAACCCCCACAAGATGTCATTGCTAAAATCACAAGTTTTGCTAATAAAGAATCACTTATGAAAAAAGCAAGACAGAAGCACCCAATAAAATTTAGGGGGGTAGATATACAACTATTAGAAGATCTGTCATCCAGAACCCTACAATTGAGGAGGGATATGAAACCACTCACAAACAAGCTTCGCCACCAAAATATCCCCTATAGGTGGGGGCAACCCTTTAACCTGCAAATACAGTGGAAAGGAAGAAGAGTGACATGTCATAGCCCTGAAGACATACCTTAAATCTGCAAAGAATTGCACATCGACCCACCTTTGCTACCTGAGTCCACCAAGATGCAATTAAACACACCTGTTCATAAAGAGTGCCCATTACCCCAGAGGTCAGAATGGCAGAAAATACCCCCACGGAGGAATGATAAGAATACCCCTCGCCAGCCAGCTCAAGAAGGGATTGTACAAGATCCTATCTAAACAGTGCTAAAAGTATAATAATCTCTTTTTACTCTTCAATTATTTGCTTCTCTCTCTTCCTTGCAGTAAATGTTGAGCAGATACAAGAGTGTTTGCTTTTCTCTCTTGTTGAAAGATATCCCTAATACTATAGCTGTTATGAGACTATTATAGGGATTGATGTACCCATGTTGGACATATATAAATCAAATAGCATGGGAGAGAGTCCATACTGTCAGCTTGTGCAGGACTGCAAACTCTGAAAGAGAGAGATTCTGTATGTTTTCTTAAAGTTAAGTCAGGCATCTGAAAAGATCGTAGTACTTTGATTTTTATAGCTTAAATGCATAGCCCATGTAACTGGAGTGTTCCCCCTGTTTTTGTAAAGCTTTATGCTTTTAAATTGCTGTTATGTGATTGTTATTTATAATATTGTTTTTTTGTTAAACCCAGGGAAGGTATGTTGTAGCCTTGAAGCCACAAAATATATGTCACGGAAGAGTGGTAAGTTTGTCAGTTATATAAATGATGACACAAGATAAAAACTGCCAACTACATATCACTCAAAATGTACAGGGATTCAACTGCCCCAATAAAAGAGCAATGGCACTGCAAGATTTATATAAAAGAGGGGGCAAAATATTAATGTTGCAGGAAACTCATTTTAAGGCAAGTAGAGTCCCAAAATACTTCCCTCATCAATACACACAACACTTCCATAGCAATAATTCCTCTAAAAAAATCAATGGCGTGAGTATTCTTGTGCATTAAACTGTCCCGTTTAAGACCTTACACATATCAAAAGACAATGAAGGTAGATTTCTATGTGTAGTTGGCCTACTGTTCAGCAAACCTGTGACATTAGTTAACTTATACGTGCTAAATAAGCACCAAGACATATTTATAAACAGTATTACCAGCAAAATTCTCAAAACCTCAAAGGGCCCCGTAATTTTAGGGGGAGACCTTAATGTCCCGTTAGAAACTATAAAACACTGTTCAAGCTCCAAAACTCTTCTTACACGGAAAGTTCTCACGTCCATTTGGAAAAATCTTAAAACTTTATCCTTACATGATACATGGAGGTATTTAAATCCAGATAAAAGGGATTATACCTTCTTCTCAAACCCACATAAAATGTACTCGAGACTGGATTACATCCTAACTGACCACATGGCCCTTTCTTATATTAAGCAGTCTCACATAAAACACACCACATGGTCTGACCATTCTTTAGTGGAGTGCTTTCTAAAATGGCCGACTATCCCCATTAGACCATTTTGTTGGAGGCTAGATGACTCACTACTCCTGCACCCAAAGGACTTAGAGACTTATACACAACATCTAGACACCTACTTTTCAATCAATGTCACACAAAACACTAACCTGGACATGATCTGGGAAGCACACAAGGCATATATGAGGGGTGAATTTATTAAAGCCAGAGCGGTCAGACAAAAAGCCTCTAGGAAAATATACTCCACTATAGCACAGGAAGTAATGGAACTAGATTACTTGGCCAAATTAAACCCCGGGGATGTAGATCTACAAAATAAACTTAAGGAGAAAAGAAATAAACTTAACAAACACTTGCACATAGAAATTCAACGGAAACAATTATTTTTAAAGCAAGCTTAATTATGGTAAGCTTATCAGTGAGTTCGAAACCCAGATGGATGCCTAAACAGATTATTTTGTGGTTAGGCAGAATAGCGGCTGCAAAATGACCATTCTACCGAAGGCATTGTACATCATGCAGGCTTTGCCAGTAACGGGTGTGTCTAGCTATATTCAGAAATTACAGAAGATATTGGTCTCATATATTTGGCAAGGGAAACACTCCAGAATTTCGAGGATGACAATGTACACTCTGAGGGAGAAAGGGGGTTTGGGAGTTCCCAATTTAGTTTGGTACAGGATGGCCATTTTGTTGAATAGGGTAGCAGACTGGTGCAGGCAAGGGGCACACTCACATAAAATAGTGATAAGCTTAGAAACACAATTGTTAAAAATACCACATATGGGTGGAATATGTGGTACCACACCTTTAACTAATATAGCAAAAGAGGGTAAACACCTTTCTATTTTTAGCGAAACATGGACCACATGGACTACCTTGAGAAATAAATACCCTACCCTGTCTACTACATACTCACCACTCACGAATTTGACCTTTAACAAAGAACTTGAAGGGAATAGAAGTAAAAATCTTCGCTCTCATCATGATATATCTGATTTTCGTAGTTTGATACCTATATGTGACTTAGTCAGTAAAGGGAAACTAATGACTAGACCAGAACTATTAGAGCTGGGGTATGACTGCTTCTCAGACTGGTTCATGTTCCCCCAAGCGAGACACTATATTGTAACCCACAAACACAGATTAGACTTCACACGTCCCCTGACAACATTTGAAAACCTTTGTCTCAATAGTAAGATAGAAAGAAAGGGTACCATGTCAAATATCTACCAGTGCCTCTTGTCGATGATGGTGCCACCCAAACCCGCCTATGTAAATAAGTGGGAAATAGAGATGAATAGACCAATTGCACTATCCCAATGGAAGAAATGGGCCTATTTTACACCAAAATCGGCACACTTGGCAGTGGGCTTGGAAATATGGCTACATTGCACCAGATATAGTTTAATAAGTTAAAAAACTATCCCTGGGTAATGTTCTGTTGTTCTGTTTTAATGTTTTGTTTAATTGTTTTATGCTCTCAAATGGTTCTAGCAATATTTTCAGATTGATCTTGTAATGTTTTAAGCATATAGTACACACTCGTTATACACTTGAGCAGACCATATAACGGCCTTCTGTGATTTGTATATTATCTAGGCGTAGACTTACTACAAGAAATGTGTACTTGCCTATGAGAGACTATTAAGACCTGAAAAGGCCGGATTTATACGCCAAATGTAATTACGCCGGGTTTATACGCCAAATGTAATTTTACCGAGTGTTGTATTTAAGCTAATATCTTTAATAAAGAACTAATATATAAAAAAAAAAAAAAAAAATTAATATCACATTAGAATCATTTATGATCCCTTAGAACTAAACAGCTATTTTGAGGAGATGCTTACCATTAAGGCTATCACAAATCACCATTCTTACCTAAGTGAACAAATTTTCAGATTTATCCATTTTACTGCAAATATAAAAAGCCTGAACAGGTTTTAGCCAGTGTGGTGACCCTTCTCTAGCTTGTCTGCAGGATGTAATCTGAAGCAATATTACACATAAGATAGAGCTGTGACCCAGCCGGCTGCCCCCTCTCACGGACACCTGGGTATTAACTGCAGAACAATCTCTGCTACTTTCACTGAGATCACCAGTAGCTCAGCAATAACCTGGGGAAAGGTTGCTATAGATGGATAGCTGACATTTAAGCAGATTGCTGTCGTTTTCCAAGTCTACAATTTAGCTAGGAATTGGCAAATCGTTCACGCTAAGTTTTAAAGTAACTGCATTAAGCCTGGAAAAAAATTTGACTTGTCACTTATGTCACTGCATTTAAGGACAATGATGATGAACAGACAATGTTCAGTACCAAGTGCTGACAGTTCCAAAGCTTTCTCCAAGCAACATGAAATGTTCATTAAAAAAAAAAGGTTTGTGACTATCTCCAGTATATGAATTATTGTCTCCGTGAAGTAATAGTGTAGCTGTAAATATCCTGCATTGATCACTGGATTCTTTAGCATAAAACAGTCATTGTTGTGAAACTTGCATTTGTCTTTCAACTTGAGAAATACAATTCAGCATAGCTAGGTTCATAGAACCAGTTCTATTCTTAAAGGGACAGTAAACGTAGTTATATGAAAATGAAATAATTGCTTATCTTACCTACAATGTGCTCCTCTTCCGCTCTGCTGTTTCTTTTAAAAGCGTGTCTTGTGCTCGCTGAATAATCACAGAGCGCCCAACCATGCTCTTGAAATAAATGTAGCGGGCTCCCGAGCTGGGTAAAGTAACCAACAGTATATCCAGCATTTGAGTGCACTACACTTAGAACAACGACTCAGGCCTAGTTTACATTATGGTGGTAAAGTTTGGAAACTAGTGGTAACATAAAAAATCTCCATAGACTTTAATGGAGATAAAGTTTTTTATCTCCGGTTTCCAAACTTTACCACCTCAATGGAAACGAGTCCTCAGTCGGGCCTGCTGTAATTAGACAGCGAGCCTATAATGTGCTTTTGAAAAAGCAGGGGGGCAGAAGAAGAAACGATAAAGGTACATTAAGGTAGGTAAACTTTGGGGGGGGTTTAAAACTTTGATTTTCTTTATTTTTTTTACAGGTACCGCTAGATAATGTTACATAATTCTTCACATATTGCAGACGTATGTAACAAAAATAACTACCTTTACTGTCCCTTTAAGGATATCAGTGTCACAAAAACTTCTTCCAAACATTACAGAACAAGTTAAGAAAAATATCTCCCCCCCTATAAAACAGAGCACAAAAGAAAACTTGAAAAACACTTAAAGATATATAAAAAAAATGATAAACAAGACGTGAAACAGTCGCTGCATGCTGTGACAAAGTAAACAAATCACACTTCTAGAACACTCCGGAACTGCAGCCTAACAAAACTGACACACAAATATTTTATTTGCACTTGATGTGCAACATATTGTTTATTAAACACAACGTAACTATAGATGTTAATATCAGGGCTGTCCACTAATGAAACACTGGAAAATATAGGTAAAGCGATGGTCAATTAATTTAACCCCTTCACGACAAAAGATGTCCTGCATGGGGTGTCAGTTAGTGACCAAGGACGTGCCTGGCACGTCCTCTGGGATTTCAAGCGGTGAAAGCGATTGTGATCGCTTCCAGGCGCTTTCAAGTTATTGCAGTGATCCTGCGATATTGAGGCATCACTACAATACCTTTTTTACCCACTCTGTGGCCCTCTCTGCATTGGCCAGCGATGGTGCTGATCGTTGGTGGGTGGGAGCCATTGCAGGGAGGCGGGTGGACGGCACACAGGGGTGGAAGCGGGTGGGATTGCTACTAAATGGAAAAAGTACAATTGATGGAGGGAGGGGGGGGGGATACATATTATCCAAGGGATCTGGGAGGGGGTGGGGGTAGGTTATGGAGGGGGGCAGCTACACTACAGAAACATTTGGATTTTTTTTTTAAAAAACAACTAATTATATGGCAAATTGGGTACTGGCAGACAGCTGCCAGTACCCAAGGTGGGTGCAAATAGGAAGTGTGGGGGGGGGGGTTAGAGAGCTATTTGGGGGGGATCAGGGAGGTTGGGCTAAGGGGGGATCCATCACTGCTGAGTATATATTTTTAAAAAAATAAAAATAAATAATTTAGTACTGACAGACTTTCTGCCAGTACTTAAAATGGCAGGGACAATTGTGGGTGGGAGAGGGAAGAGAGCTATTTGGGAGGGATCAGGGGGTGGGATGTGTCAGGTGGGAGGCTGATCTCTTCACTAAAGCTAAAATTTACCCTACAAGCATCCTACAAGCTACCTAATAACCCCTTTACTGCTGGGCATAATACAAGTGTGGAAAAGTGCTCTGGTCACTAAGGGGTTAAAATATGATCTTGCATGCTGCAGCATTATCATGAGCCAATGTGATGTAGTACTAGTCATAGGTGTAAAACGCCTTTTGCAGGAGTTAGAAATAATTACATGCAAAGTTTATTGAATAATCAAATGCTCCAACTCATTTGCCTAAGTTTAATAACATTACTATGTCCCTTTAAATACAATATAGAAAGAGAGTATTTCAGGATATTTTGTAGGTTTTAAAAGCAAAGATTTAATTTTTCTGGTAAAATTGGAGTCATGAAAATTCCTGGATGAAAAAGCTACATCTCAAAACCAACAGAGAAAGGGACTTAAGAATAAAACTCAGAGACCCCAGCAGGGGACAGCACTTTTTGGGGGCTTTGACTGTCACTGAAGACTGTCACCCTTAGTGTGATGCTATAAAGCAGCCTTTGATAAGCTGATTAAAGGGATCTTGACTTGTGTAGAGCGACGTGCACAGATGCAAGGGATGGAGACTTCTGCTGCACTTTGAAGTGATTTTGCATTTTTTTTTAGGATTTAACTATTGTAATGTTTTTACTTCAGATGTGATAAGAAATCCAGAACCTGCCCAGTTTCCTGCAAACAAGGGAGAGAATCAGTTAGCACAATGCTGTATGATGCATGTGGTGAGATAATAATGATATAATTATACAGAATTACAGTATATGGACATTATAGGGTGCCACTGATACAGTTTGTTTAGAGAAAATAATATGATATTGCAGCACAGCAAAAGAGAAATGGGGTATATTTGTCATAGTGCGAGCGGACTTGATACAATGTAGCGTATCATGTCCGCTGCACATCGATAAATGCTGACACTTCATGGCACCAGCAGTTCTTGTGACCTGCTGGTACAATGCCGCCCCCTGCAGATTCGCGGCCAATCGATCGGGTTGATTTCTGTCCGCGGTCTCAGAGCAGATGGACAGGTTATGGAGCAGCGGTCTTTAAACAAGGCGCATCACGCCCCATACGGATCTTGATAAATATGCACCCAGGTGTGTTCCACAAGGCTCTGTATGTTTACTTGCTGATAGATGAGATGTATATTTAAACATTGTTATTAACTAATGCAACACTTACATTACAGACCCACAAAGTTATTAAACACATACAGTGGGGAAAAAAGTATTTAGTCAGCCACCAATTGTGAAAGTTCTCCCACTTAAGAAGATGAGAGAGGCCTGTAATGTTCATCAAAGGTATACCTCAACTATGAGAGACAAAATGTGGAAACAAATCCAGACAATCACATTGCCTGATTTGGAAAGAATTTATTTGCAAATTATGGTGGAAAATAAGTATTTAGTCAATATCAAAAGTTCATCTCAATACTTTATTATATATACTTTGTTGGCAATGACAGAGGTCAAATGTTTTCTGTAAGTCTTCACAAGGTTGTCACACACTGTTGCTGGTACGTTGGCCTATTTCTGCAAGCAGATCTCCTCTAGAGCAGTGATGTTTTGGGGCTGTCGCTGGGCAACACGGACTTTCAATTCCCTCCAAAGGTTTTCTATGGGGTTGAGATCTGGAGACTGTCTAGGCCACTCCAGGACCTTGAAATGCTTCTTACGAAGCCACTCCTTCATTGCCCGGGTGGTGTGTTTGGGATCATTGTCATGCCGAAAGACCCAGCCACATTTCATCTTCAATGCCCTTGCTGATGGAAGGAGGTTTGCACTCAAAATCTCACGATACATGGCCCCATTCATTCTTTCATGTACACTGATCAGTCGTCCTGTTCCCTTTGCAGAGAAACATCCCCAAAGCATGATGTTGCCACCCCCATGTTTCACAGTAGGTATGGTGTTCTCTCTCCTCCAAACACGACAAGTTGTGTTTCTACCAAACAGTTCTACTTTGGTTTCATCTGACCATATGCCATTCTCCCAATCTGCTTCTGGATCATCCAAATGCTCTCTAGCATACTTCAGACGGGCCCGGACATGTACTGGCTTAAGCAGGGGGACACGTCTGGCACTGCAGGATCTGAGTCCCTGGCAGTGTAGTGTGTTACTGATGGTAGCCTTTGTTACGTTGGTACAGCTCTCTGTAGGTCATTCACTAGGTCCCCCCATGTGGTTCTGGGATGTTTGCTCACCGTTTTTGTGATCATTTTGACCCCACGGGGTGAGATCTTGCGTGGAGCCCCAGATCGAGGGAGATTATCAGTGGTCTTGTATGTCTTCCATTTTCTAATTATTGCTCCCACAGTTTATTTCTTCACACCAAGCTGCTTGCCTATTGCAGATTCAGTCTTCCCAGCCTGGTGCAGGTCTACAATTTTGTTTCTGGTCTCCTTCGACAGCTCTTTGGTCTTCACCATAGTGGAGTTTGGAGTGTGACTGTTTGAGGTTGTGGACAGGTGTCTTTTATACTGATAACAAGTTCAAACAGGCACCATTAATACAGGTAATGAGTGGAGGACAGAGGAGCCTCTTAAAGAAGAAGATACAGGTCTGTGAGAGCCAGAAATCTTGCTTGTCTGTAGGTGACCAAATACTTATTTTCCACCATAATATGCAAATACATTCTTTCCAAATCAGACAATGTGATTGTCTGGATTTGTTTCCACATTTTGTCTCTCATAGTTGAGGTATACCTATGAGGAAAATTGCAGGCCTCTCTCATCTTCTTAAGTGGGAGAACTTGCACAATTGGTGGCTGACTAAATACTTTTTTTCCCCACTGTAGTTAAAGGCATTACAGCTGCTGAGCTGTCATTCTGACCATCGGCTTCTAGTTAAGATCTGCAACTTTACTCTCAAGAAAAAGTAGAGCTAGATTACAAGTCAAGTGCAATAATGCAAGTATTATGTAACATAAACGTCACTGGAACGCAAGCCATACTTTTTTCTTTCATGATTCAGATACAGATAATAATTTTAAATAGTGTTGTGCATTTGTGAACTTCAGGAGGAAACAAATACCAACGATGACGGCAGCGATGACTGCATTTTCAGAGATGGATTTATTCTTAGAAAAGTGCAACAGATGAAGATCTGTGCAAATCCAGACCCTAGTGTGCTGCACTTTCCCAACAATAACTCTGGCTTTGAATTGCACAACCCTCATTTTAAACAACTTCCTTATTGACTTCTGCTCTCTAATTTGCTGTGGGATATTTATAATTAGGGGTATTGTACATACTATGGCAATGCAGGTCAGATGTTATGGATAATTGCAGTGGGGTATAACATAAGCAATTAGAGGTTTTTGTGGTGAGGAAGTGGGCAGTTGGGGATAATTGTGGTTCAGGCATCAGGACAGCAAGATTCACGTTTTTATGGTAGGGAAGGTCTCAGTCAGTGTGACTTGTGCTGAAGGATTGTGTCAGTGGTGGTTAGGATTAATGGGCTATACCACTGGTTCTATATTACATAGTAACATAATAGATAAGGTTGAAAAAAGACTGAAGTCCATCGAGTTCAACCTATACAAATCTAAAATACTTACAAAAAGCTCCAGTTAAGCTTAAATAACCCCATTAAAATGTGACCCATTTAATACTAGCAATCATATCCATGAATTTTGATTATATACAGAAATTTATCCAGACTATTTTTAAATGTATCTATGGTATTGGCATTCACTACCTCCTTTGGTAATGAGTTCCACAATTTTATTGCTCTTACAGTGAAAAAACGTTTCCGTTGCAGGAGATTAAATCTCCTTTCCTCCAACCTTAAATTATGACCTCTTGTCAGAAACAATTTCCTTGGAATAAACAGAGCTTCTGCCATCTCTGTATATGGGCCTTGAATATATTTATATAAAGTAATCATGTCACCTCTCAAGCGCCTTTTTTCTATAGAAAACAGACCCAGTTTGGCTAGCCTCTCCTCATAGGTTAATTTCTCCAATCCCCTTATTAGTTTTGTGGCCCTTCTCTGAACTTTTTCTAGTTCTGCAATATCTTTTTTAGCAATTGGTCCCCAGAACTGCACTCCAAACTCAAGGGCTTTATATAATGACAGAATTATGCTTTCCTCCCTTGAATCAATGCCTCTTTTAATACATGCTAGTATCTTATTAGCCTTTGAAGCCGCTGCCCTGCATTGTGCACCCATCTTTAGCTTGTTATCTATTACTACTCCCAAATCCCTTTCCTCCTTTGTTTGGCTAAGTCTTGTCCCATTTAAAAAATACGTAGCCTGCTTATTTTTACTTCCAAAATGTAGAACCTTGCATTTTTCCATATTAAATCTCATTTTCCATTCACTTGCCCATAGTTCTAATTTTAGCAAATCCCTTTGTAAAGAGAGTTCGTCCTGCTCTGACCTTATGACCTTACTTAACTTAGTATCATCTGCAAAAATAGAGATGTCGCTATTTAATCCTTGCTCCAAGTCATTTATAAAAATATTAAAAAGAGCAGGGCCCAGTACTGATCCCTGGGGGACACCACTGATTATCTTTGTCCAATCTGAGTATGATCCATTTACTACTACTCGTTGCTCCCTATCTTTTATCAAGTTATTTATCCATGAGCTAACATTTTCAGCTATTCCCAGTCCCTTAATTTTGTGCATTAATCTCTCATGTGACACTGTATCGAATGCCTTTGCAAAATCTAAGTATATCACATCAACTGATTCCCCTTTATCTATATTTTTACTTACTTCCTCATAGAATCTAATTAGATTAGTTAGACATGATCTATTTCTCCTAAAGCCATGCTGATTAGAACTCATAATCTTGTTTACATGAATATGCTCATCAATATAATCCCTTATAATCCCTTCAAATATCTTCCCCACTATTGATGTCAGACTAACTGGTCTATAGCTTCCTGGATCATCCCTGCTTCCCTTTTTGAAGAGTGGCACCACATCAGCTTTACGCCAATCCTGGGGTACCATGCCTGAGGATAATGAGTCTTGAAAAATTAAGAGTAAAGGTTTGTCTATAACAATGCTAAGTTCCCTTAACACCCTTGGGTGTATTCCATCTGGGCCTGGAGTTTTATTAATTCCAATTTTATAATGAGTAGAATCAGAAAGACACTGACTGCTGTCCATAATGCAAGTGACCCATTGCCAGGGACACTCACAGCATATAGTGCACTGTAATAAAAAAAAAACGTATCCCTAGTCAGGAAGACACCCCTATGTAATTTTAATTTAAAGTTAGGGAGGTGTTAGATTTAGGGGTTAATACTTCAATTTAGTGTTTTATGATGTGGGGGGCTGGAAGTTTAGGGGTTAATAGGTAACTAACACTGTTATATTAATATACTTTTTACCTATGTGATTAACTTGGGGCCGAATTATCAATTGGCGGGCTGACATGGGGGAACTGCTTGTGCAATGCCGCCCCCTGAAGATTCACGGGTGTCAATCAAACCGATCGTATTAGATCGGACTGATTGCCTCAGAGGCAGCGGACGAGTTAAAGAGCTTGCGTGGAAACCGGGGTATTCGCGCCCCCCTAGTATCTAAGCCTCTGCAGACTGACTCCTTATTTTAGTTCTTTTGACAGACTTGCATTTTAACTAATCAGTGCTGACTCCTAGGTAACTCCACGTGCGTGAGCACAATGTTATCTGTATGGCACACATGAACTAGCACCATCTAGCTATGAAAAACTGTCAAAATGCCCTGAGATAAGAGGCGGCCTTTAAGGGCTTAGAAATTAGCATATGAGCCTACCTAGATTTAGCTTTCAACAAAGAATACCAAAGGAACAAAGTAAATTTGATGATAAAAGTAAATTGGAAAGTTGTTTAAAATTGCATGCCCTATCTGTATCATGAAAGTTTATTTTTGACTAGACTGTCCCTTTAAGATTAGTGGATATAAGGTTGGATCCTAAAGATTCCACTTTCAGAGTATTCAATGGACATCAAAATTGTCTAGCTATGCCTTAGGTGATAAATGTTATAATTTGCACTAATGTATCCATCTCTTCCTTGTCTGTCCAGACTTGTTATAAGCCATGAAAGGAAAGCTCAGTCTTCATCCCCCAGAAATAAACATCCTGGCACTCACAGCTAATCAATACAGGGAAGCTTTTTCTTCTCTACAACGTTTTGAGCAAATTGCCTTTTTGGGAGGTTTCCAAGCACTGAACTTCTGACAGCCTAAAATGATTGCACAGACAGGTCCACATATCTCCTAAATACATTTGTTTTGCAAAGAGACTTTGCTGAGAAGCCACTGGTCTCCCATCTGCAATGTGTTTATAAAGAACTAACCTATCTATTACACCATAAAGCCCTCCTGAAAATCTTATTGGAACTTTCCATAAAATTATCCAAAAACATGTATCAAAATATATTGTAACCCAAAATAAGAGAAAATGAATTAATAGATAAATTAATAGATAACTAAGTGAAGCTGCTGCCTGCCTTAATTTCTCCTCGGATGTTATAAAAATGATCAAAACAATGGCTTTTCGCTAGAAATGCTGGAACCAGGAAGGGCATTGGAGTCCAATCTGTTCTTCCAGCAAGCATTATGCATAAACCTCAAAAAAAGACAATCACAATAGTGAAGTAAATCTGTACATGGGTTATACCCAACAAATGTTCTAACAGAGGAATGTAGAGTCAGTCATCTTTATTGAAGAATAAATAGGGCAAGATGCACAGATTAAATCCAAAGTTTAATTTTAATAAAAAAGCATAAAATTGCTCAAAGTTATATGGCCACCCACATACATCGCTAAAGATGTATATGTCTGTGTATATATATATATATGTATTAAAGCCCTTTGCAGTTAAGTAGATAAAAATATGATAAAAGATATTTATGCAATATTCATATTTAATAAAGATTTTTACTATGTATTTACTGTAAATATTTCACTTTTGCTAATACGAATATGCTATGTTGTTGATGGGTGTTTTTATTCAACAATTTTTTTCTCTCCATTGACTTCTATGGGGAATGCAAAAATGTGAAGGTGTTTGCGTGATCTTGGGTCCAAGTTTTTTTCCACCTTCTTTCTCCATTGATTTCTACGGGGGAATGCATGCACGAGCACCGAGAGAAAATTAAGTTAGGTTTGTAGAGCTATTCAGGTTAACGCTAGCGCAAAATAAGTTTTTGGAACTTTTAATATGAGTGCAAACTGACTAGCGCAAAAAGCTTAACTCTAGTGAAGTTTTCATGATCACGGAAAGAAAATTCACCGCTACTTGTAATCCATCCCTTGTGATGATATTTTTTACAAATTTATATGTTGTTGGGTGGAATTATGTGCAGTTTCGTGACACAGTTTTCTTGGTTTCATATTTAATTTAACACGGTTACATGGACTTTAATGGGACATGCTTCAGATTAAGAATATCATTTTAAACAATTTTCCAATTAATTTATATTGTCTAATGTGCTTCTTTCTCATAGGCCTAGATTTGGAGTTTGGCGGTAGATGGGTTGTTAACGCTACGCAGGCTTTTTTCTGGCCGCACCATAAAATTAACTCTGGTATCGAGAGTCCAAAAAAATGCTGCGTTAGGCTCCAAAAAAGGAGCGTAGAGCATTTTTACCGCAAATGCAACTCTCGATACCAGAGTTGCTTACGGACGCGGCCAGCCTCAAAAACGTGCTCGTGCACGATTCTCCCATAGGAAACAATGGGGCTGTTTGAGCTGAAAAAAAACCTAACACCTGCAAAAAAGCAGCGTTCAGCTCCTAACGCAGCCCCATTGTTTCCTATGGGGAAACACTTCCTACTTCTGCACCTAACACCCTAACATGTACCCCGAGTCTAAACACCCCTACCCTTACACTTATTAACCCCTAATCTGCCGCCTCCGCTATCGCTGACCCCTGCATTATATTATTAACCCCTAATCTGCCGCTCCGTAAACCGCCGCTACTTACATTATCCCTATGTACCCCTAATCTGCTGCCCCTAACACCGCCGACCCCTGTATTATATTTATTAACCCCTAACCTGCCCCCAACAACGTCGCCGCCAGCTACTTACAATAATTAACCCCTAATCTGCCGACCGCAAAGCGCCGCCACCTACGTTATCCTTATGTACCCCTAATCTGCTGCCCCTAACACCGCCGACCCCTATATTATATTTATTAACCCCTAATCTGCCCCCCTCAACGTCGCCGACACCTGCCTACACTTATTAACCCCTAATCTGCCGAGCGGATCTGAGCGCTACTATAATAAATGTATTAACCCCTAATCCGCCTCACTAACCCTATAATAAATAGTATTAACCCCTAATCTGCCCTCCCTAACATCGCCGACACCTAACTTCAATTATTAACCCCTAATCTGACGACCGGAGCTCACCGCTACTATAATAAATGGATTAACCCCTAAAGCTAAGTCTAACCCTAACACTAACCCCCCTAACTTAAATATAATTTACATCTAACGAAATTAATTAACTCTTATTAAATAAATTATTCCTATTTAAAGCTAAATACTTACCTGTTAAATAAATCCTAATATAGCTACAATATAACGAATAATTATATTGTAGCTATTTTAGGATTTATATTTATTTTACAGGCAACTTTGTAATTATTTTAACCAGGTACAATAGCTATTAAATAGTTAAGAACTATTTAATAGTTACCTAGTTAAAATAATAACAAAATTACCTGTAAAATAAATCCTAACCTAAGTTATAATTAAACCTAACACTACCCTATCAATAAATTAATTAAATAAAATACCTACAATTACCTACAATAAAACCTAACACTACACTATCAATAAATAAATTAAATACAATTCCTACAAATAACTACAATTACATAAACTAACTAAAGTACAAAAAATAAAAAAGAACTAAGTTACAAAAAATAAAAAAATATTTACAAACATAAGAAAAATATTACAACAATTTTAAACTAATTACACCTACTCTAAGCCCCCTAATAAAATAACAAAGACCCCCAAAATAAAAAAATGCCCTACCCTATTCTAAATTAATAAAGTTAAAAGCTCTTTTACCTTACCAGCCCTGAACAGGGCCCTTTGCGGGGCATGCCCCAAGAAAATCAGCTCTTTTGCCTGTAAAAAAAAACATACAATCCCCCCCCAACATTACAACCCACCACCCACATACCCCTAATCTAACCCAAACCCCCCTTAAATAAACCTAACACTAAGCCCCTGAAGATCTTCCTACTTTGTCTTCACCATCCAGGTTCACCGATCCGTCCTGGCATCCGGTGCTGAAGAGGTCAAGAAGAGGCTCCAAAGTTTTCCTCCTATCCGGCAAGAAGAGGACATCCGGACCGGCAAACATCTTCATCCAAGCGGCATCTTCGATCTTCTTCCATCCGGTGCGGAGCGGGTCCATGTTGAAGCAGCCGACGCGGATCCATCCTCTTCTTTCTGCGTCTCCCGACGAATGACGGTTCCTTTAAGGGACGTCATCCAAGATGGCGACCCTCAAATTCCGATTGGCTGATAGGATTCTATCAGCCAATCGGAATTAAGGTAGGAATATTCTGATTGGCTGATGGAATCAGCCAATCAGAATCAAGTTCAATCCGATTGGCTGATCCAATCAGCCAATCAGATTGAGCTTGCATTCTATTGGCTGATCGGAACAGCCAATAGAATGCGAGCTCAATCTGATTGGCTGATTGGATCAGCCAATCGGATTGAACTTAATTCTGGATGACGTCCCTTAAAGGAACCGTCATTCATCGGGAGACGCAGAAAGAAGAGGATGGATCCGCGTCGGCTGCTTCAACATTGACCCGCTCCGCACCGGATGGAAGAAGATCGAAGATGCCGCTTGGATGAAGATGTTTGCCGGTCCAGATGTCCTCTTCTTGCCGGATAGGAGGAAGACTTTGGAGCCTCTTCTGGACCTCTTCAGCACCGGATGCCAGGACGGATCGGTGAACCTGGATGGTGAAGACAAGGTAGGAAGATCTTCAGGGGCTTAGTGTTAGGTTTATTTAAGGGGGGTTTGGGTTAGATTAGGGGTATGTGGGTGGTGGGTTTTAATGTTGGGGGGGGGATTGTATGTTTTTTTTTTACAGGCAAAAGAGCTGATTTTCTTGGGGCATGCCCCGCAAAGGGCCCTGTTCAGGGCTGGTAAGGTAAAAGAGCTTTTAACTTTATTAATTTAGAATAGGGTAGGGCATTTTTTTATTTTGGGGGTCTTTGTTATTTTATTAGGGGGCTTAGAGTAGGTGTAATTAGTTTAAAATTGTTGTAATATTTTTCTTATGTTTGTAAATATTTTTTTATTTTTTGTAACTTAGTTCTTTTTTATTTTTTGTACTTCAGTTAGTTTATGTAATTGTAGTTATTTGTAGGAATTGTATTTAATTTATTTATTGATAGTGTAGTGTTAGGTTTTATTGTAGGTAATTGTAGGTATTTTATTTAATTAATTTATTGATAGTATAGTGTTAGGTTTAATTATAACTTAGGTTAGGATTTATTTTACAGGTAATTTTGTTATTATTTTAACTAGGTAACTATTAAATAGTTCTTAATTATTTAATAGCTATTGTACCTGGTTAAAATAATTACAAAGTTGCCTGTAAAATAAATATTAATCCTAAAATAGCTATAATATAATTATAATTTATATTGTAGCTATATTAGGATGTATTTTACAGGTAAGTATTTAGCTTTAAATAGGAATAATTTATTTAATAAGAGTTAATTAATTTCGTTAGATTTAAATTATATTTAAGTTAGGGGGGTGTTAGTGTTAGGGTTAGACTTAGCTTTAGGGGTTAATCCATTTATTATAGTAGCGGTGAGCTCCGGTCGTCAGATTAGGGGTTAATAATTGAAGTTAGGTGTCGGCGATGTTAGGGAGGGCAGATTAGGGGTTAATACTATTTATGATAGGGTTAGTGAGGCGGATTAGGGGTTAATAACTTTATTATAGTAGCGGTGCGGTCTGCTCGGCAGATTAGGGGTTAATAAGTGTAGGCAGGTGCCGGCGACGTTGAGGGGGGCAGATTAGGGGTTAATAAATATAATATAGGGGTCGGCGGTGTTAGGGGCAGCAGATTAGGGGTACATAAGGATAACGTAGGTGGCGGTCGGCAGATTAGGGGTTAAAAAAATGTAATCGAGTTGCGGCGATGTGGGGGGACCTCAGTTTAGGGGTACATAGGTAGTTTATGGGTGTTAGTGTACTTTAGAGCACAGTAGTTAAGAGCTTTATGAACCGGCGTTAGCCCAGAAAGCTCTTAACTCCTGCTTTTTTTCTGCGGCTGGAGTTTTGTCGTTAGAGCTCTAACGCTCACTTCAGAAACGACTCTAAATACCGGAGTTAGGAAGATCCCATTGAAAAGATAGGATACGCAATTGACGTAAGGGGATCTGCGGTATGGAAAAGTCGCGGCTGAAAAGTGAGCGTTAGACCCTATTTTGAGTGACTCCAAATACCGGCGGTAGCCTAAAACCAGCGTTAGGAGCCTCTAACGCTGGTTTTCACGGCTACCGCCAAACTCTAAATCTAGGCCATAGTGTCCTATTGTTAAAGTCAGCTACAGTGCACCAATTAATTACTGGGAGCTATCTGGTCACATCTGATGGGCAAATGACAAGAGACATATGTGCCTAGCCATCTATCACAAACTAGCTCGCAATAGTGCATTTCTACCTCTAAGCCTTCCTAGAACTTATTAGTGAAGAGAAAAAATATGTTACTAAACTCACATTCAGCAAACAGGGGTGGTTATTCATTCTATATAATTGGTTAGTCTGGTATATTATTTTTTAGGGCTCTATTACTATGCATAAGAATAAAACTCAGACTTGCGTCATTTTCACTTTGAGATGTGGCGAGTTTTTTCTACAATGTATTACTTTTGCAAACGTAGTAGTAAACAGACATTTTACTACTGCCCACAACGTCCAGGGTGAATCTGAGGTTTCCCATATTCAGATGCAATTCAGGTTTGTGCTGGTGGATCCTGGAATATTACTTTGTATAACAAAAGGGAAATCAAGAAGGTTTAGTACAGAAAAAGAAGTTTCACTTGTGTCAAATTAGCATGCGTGCTCCAACTGCTTTAAATTAAGAGAACAATTTAAGTGCCCTTGTGCTCTTAGTAATTAGAGAACTATTGTCTCCTTGACACAATCATTTTCTATGATCTATTTTGCTGTTAAGATTATTTTTCTAATTAATAGAATTAGAGTTAAAATTATGTGAACTGTTCTCTCTTCTATTTTAAAGTCGCTTTAATTTTCTTAAGGAGATAATGACATTTCTAAAATTTCTATCAGAATTTAAAAAAAACATGTTTAACCTTTTGGCTGCCAGGACCTATTAAAGTGTTTCACCTTCTCTGGCAGCTATTGGGTTAAAATACTTATCTTGCAGTAAAGGTTGCACCTTTTCTTCATTTATCAAAATTATGTTATTTTACAAACCCAGTGGCAACTGTTTAAATGCAATTCAGTTATCACTAAACTGAGAAAACTTGTTCTGCTATGTAACAGGTACAAATGGCAAACTTTATAGATACCACCCTATATTCACTAAAACTGAAAGTCTCTGCAATTCCTGTTACCTTAAGACGTAGATTCATACAGGCCCATTTATCAAGCTCCGTATGGAGCTTGAAGGGCCATGTTTCTGGCGAGTCTTCAGACTCGCCAGAAACACAAGTTATGAAGCAGCGGTCTAAAGACCGCTGCTTCATAACCCTGTCCGCCTGTTCTGAGCAGGCGGACAGGAACCGCCGGAAATCAACCCGATCGAATACGATCAGGTTGATTGACAGCTCCCTGCTGGCGGCCGATTGGCCGCGAGTCAGCAGGGGGCGGCGTTGCACCAGCAGCTCTTGTGAGCTGCTGGTGCAATGTTAAATGTGGAGAGCGTATTGCTCTCCGCATTTAGCGAGGTCTTGCGGACCTGATCCGCAGTGTCGGATCAGGTCAGCAAGCCCTTTGATAAATGGGCCCCATAGACAAGCATATGGTTAAAGAGGCAGGAAACCATCTAAAGATATTATGCTTCAAATTTGTTGCGCTGCGCATAGCTTAACCTTTCTTTCAATAGTAGATGCACCTACCTCTAGCTGCTTGAGGAGTCCAATACAAGATATCTTGTACAAACAATTCAGCGTTTAGTTATACGCTAGACACATTATAGAAAGCAAATGTTGTTTGTGGCTTTAATTGAAGATGAAATACATCAATAGCAAATGGTTCACAACTTGATTATTGCTTGCTAAATACGGCTGTTCTCTGGTGTGTTCATTTAATTTATTTCTACCCTTAAAGGGACATTAAAAACACTGAGGGTCAGATTACAAGTGAAGCGTAAACATTTGCACGCAAGTGATAAGGGTTTTATCACGGGTGTTTGTGTTCGTCGGGCTTACCGCTGGTATTACGACTTGAAAGTAAAAGCGATCATTTAAGCACAATCCCAATTTACGCTATAATGATTACCGCCACTTCAGTGCTCTGTTTAACTGTTTTGAGAAACAAAAAAGTTGCACAAAACATATAAAAAATACATTACAAAGTACAGTTACACTAATAATTACACCATTGTTACAAACTGCTATTTGTAACTGGCCCTTTAAATGGAAAATTGCCCTGCTTCCCTGGATTTTGGAGAAGCCTATTTGCCAGCCTCCTTCCACATGACTATGGCCCCTGGAAGATTGTGCCCCTGAAAACATATTAACTTTTATTGGGTGTGTATGGCCCTTTAAGAACCGTCTGGGGACATATTGTGACTTTGGTGAACAATGCCCCTTTAAGACTATGTCCCCAGACCTGTGAAATGACTTGTCCCTGGCTTTCTCCCACTTGGTTCAGTTTCATTGTGTGCCATTAAGTGCTATGTGACAGACCCTTCGGTCAGAACTACAGAGATAACTTTGTTCAGCTTCAAGAAGCATTCTAAATACAAGTTTGCTGGGATCAGCTCTAATTAAGTTTAGTGATAAAACATTCCCATTGTCTAATCAGACTTCTAGTAGTGATAAGGTGGACTGCATTGTTTTATTGTGTGTAAAATGTTATCTGCTGAAGTAATGTTGTGGCCTGTCAAAGGGAGTGTCTCTCTATCTAATATCAAATGTGTGATGGGGGATTTTATGCCTCCCCCTGAGAGTGTCCTGTTTGCATGTAACCTCAATAAAAAGCAGGCTGTGTGCTCCAGCACATCAGACCTATGTTGACCCTCTAACTTGAAGCTTTGACTCATGTTTGTAGGATACAGCTTATAATCACTACAGGAATTGCTATGCTCTTCATACTCCCTTAGCTACAGGGATTGCTACAGAAGGAAGAGGTTCACCTACTGGAGCCTGGTCATAGGTCCAGGGCGCAGAGCAGACGGCGAGATACCAGCCCAGCAGCGGTGGTTCTTACAGGCCCATTTATCAAGCTCCGTATGGAGCTTGAAGGGCCGTGTTTCTGGCGAGTCTTCAGACTCGCCAGAAACACAACTTATGAAGCAGCGGTCTAAAGACCGCTGCTCCATAACCCTGTCCGCCTGCTCTGAACAGGCGGACAGGAATCGCCGGACATCAACCCGATCAAATACGATCGGGTTGATTGACAGCTCCCTGCTGGCGGCCGATTGGCCGCGAGTCAGCAGGGGGCGGCGTTGCACCAGCAGCTCTTGTGAGCTGCTGGTGCAATGTTAAATGCGGAGAGCGTATTGCTCTCCGCATTTAGCGAGGTCTTGCGGACCTGATCTGCAGTGTCGGATCAGGTCCGCAAGCCCTTTGATAAATGGGCCTGATAGAGTCTGCATTACTTATGGTGGCTACGCAGGAGTTATAGAGTGTCTACGGTGCTGCTGCTCCTTTGGTGAGCGCTAGGAGCATCCTTTTCTACGGTCCAACTTCCAGCCAGCCTGGAGGCAACCGTAACAACCATCTAATAAAAAATTACTCACAAAAAATATTGTACACAAAAGTTATAAATACTCAAAGATCTGAAGTAATAGAAAAAACTGTACAAGCGGAGCATGGTTAATATGCACATACACAAATATGTATTGAAACAGGAATAAAATCAATAAAACTTATGCTTGCAAGTACAAAAAGCTAGACTGGTTTTGGCTTACACCGTCCTCAGAATCCTAATCTTATAGTGCACACGTGCATCTTATTACAGGCATAACCTGCCTCTGACAACACAGCCATCTCCAAATTAACCATTTGTTCTCTACTACATATTTATTCTTTTATGTTCTTAATTGTTGCCCCCACCGTTTACATCCTGTCAAAAAAAAAATTCTCCCCTGTTATATAGCAAACACAAAATATAGACAAAAGGCCACAAAAGCAATGCAACAAATAATCATACTATTTGATTTATGTATTTGGTTATTTGCCCTATTTATTAAAGCAAACCCCTTCTATTGCGATTGCATACCAATATGTACTTAGCTATCCCCTGGAGATCAGAAGATTTCTGACACCCTATGTGACTCCAATTCAGAATAATAATGATTACTTTGAGTAACCTTAGAGTATGATACCATAATCTATATGCTATGCAACTGATCAATTTTACTTAAATACAAAGCTAAACTATTATTACTCTAAATGGAATTAATAAATGTCCTGTATTAATTTACCAAATAATTCACATTATCATTGTTTCTGATTATGCTATTTATCCAAATCTAAGGTACCATACAGACACAAAATGTAATTTAAATTCTTGTTGGGGGAGAAGAGTAAACCTGCCTTGTTTAAGACCACAAATCTTTTATGTATATAATTAACACCACACATTGATAATGTCTGCCTCTGTATTAAAACCTAGAGGTATTCTGCTACAAAGTGTAAAAATCCAGAAAGTCTCTCACTTGGATAGGAGCACATCAATGCTATCTCCTCTAACCGGTCTTTTTACACATTCTATCACTTGCCACTTGAATGTACATACCTGGCCATCATGTGTGTGTATAAAGTGTGCTGCCAATGCAGAGCACGGAGTTGAAGTGGAAATATCATTGAGGTGCTCCCTTATGCGGACTCTTACCTCTCTGGTGGTCATGCCCACATATAGTTTGTTACGTTGAGTACAGTTTTTCAAATATATTACATAGCAATTTCTGCAGTTAGTGCAGCTTATGAGATCATACACCTTCTGAGTGACTTTTGATTGGAAATTCTTTGTCACAAGAGTATGACCACAAGCTTTGCAACTTGAAGTTCCATATTTGTAGTGACCTTTACACTCCAACCATCTGCCAATCCTTTGTTTATTTGTGTTTACCATACTTGGTGACAAAAAAATCCCTAAAGTTTGATTTATTTTCGAAACAAAGTTGCAGCCTTGTTTAATAAGATCTTGTAGATCATCACCCGCCTGTAACATTGGTTAGTTCCGCCTTTTGATGCTAACCACATTATCATATTGATTACTATGTGTTGTAATGAAAGTGAGCTTGTTTTCATTTTGTGTATCCTTTTCTAGTAGATCTAGAATCTAACAGAAGGTCCCTTCTGTTCATTTCACTAACTTGTGTGTTAGCTCTGGTGTCACTCAGGTGTAGATGTGAGGATACACAAATGGATATTTACAAGAGACGTTCCCATCCAGTGCAATAACTAGAGGGCTGAGACTTCTGAGTCGCTCGGCTGACTCAGATGATAAAGAAGGAAAGCTGGATAGCCACGGAGCTCCTCTCCAGTATCGTATCTCAACCAGGGCCACTCGGCTAATGCACGTGACCAGGCAGAACAGATGTGTTACCACGGAACTCCTCTCTGATGACGTAACTCCAACTTAGTGGAACATGCCAGATATGTAGCTCCTACGATAGGTCTACTACAAAAATGTCAATTTTTACCACAGAATGAAGAGCAAGATATGGTAGCTTAAAATGTTTTATTCCATTAAACATAAAAGCAATGGGTTGCACAGCAATGCGTTTCTCAGCCTCAGAGACGTTTCATCATAAATTGTTTTTGTAAAGGGGGGATATATCAATCTTCCTCCAGAAATTTAGACACAGCATCAATTCTCAATTGATGGGAAATATTGGAATAAAGTGCCTGCACATTGCAGGTTATCCATAGTAAGTTTGCAGTGGTCTGGATGCCGTTTAGTTTCTGGAGGAGATCAGATGAATCCCTGATATATGACTCCAACCCCAATACATATTTGTCAATATAAGCCGAGGCATTGTCAGTTAAACTCCCTATGCCCGCTATTATTGGCCTGCCCAGAGGATTGGTCACATCCTTATGGATCTTGGGCAGGTGATAATAGAAGGCATAGCTCGGCTCTTTAGGAAGAAGGAATTATTTTTCATGTTTAGATAATATCCCTTCTTGATAGGCAAAACTGATCTGCTCATCGCTTAATATTCTGACATTTAACATCACTAGTTCGTCATAGATAGATGGATATTCCTAGTCATAGTTTCCCTTTTGATCATATACACCACACTGATTGCCCTAGATTAACACGTCATTTAGCAATTGAAATGCCATGATTTTGTTGCTGGCCCTTATTTTTAGTACACGTTAGTATATCTAATATTTCATTGCATATATGTTCCTCCACTTTTCTCTGGTTCATGATAAACTAGACACCTCTATTATCACGTTTTTTTCATATACTCAAATTTATTTATTCTTATTTTTATATTAGTTTTTTATATTAGTATTTTTAACATTTTGTACTGCAATTGTCAACTCCTAATTTGATTGATTATGTTTTGAATCATATTCTAGTGATCTCGCTCTTTTGCTCTGAGACAACTGCGTGGCATCACATAACATAGATTGGAGAGTCATTTGACAAGACGATTCATATGTCGCAGTAAATCTTCCAGTAAGCACCCATACAGTTGTATGAAGCAACAATGCCTGGCAAAACTAAATTACAATAAAGCTCATCCCTATCCAAAATGGCCGCAATCATACTCCTACTACAACAGCTAGAGACAGAGTTAGACACTCACTTCCTCAGGCAGAAATTCCTCATAGAATTTGGCTTAAACTGTGTACTACTTTTTACCACCCCAAGGTTATTCTATGGGTTTCCATCTCTAATTCCAGGAGAGTCATATAATCATTGGCATTGGCAAAAAGATGCTAGAAAACATAATTTATGCTTACCTGATAAATTTATTTCTCTTGTGGTATATCCAGTCCACGGATCATCCATTACTTGTGGGATATTCTCCTTCCCAACAGGAAGTTGCAAGAGGATCACCCACAGCAGAGCTGCTATATAGCTCCTCCCCTAACTGCCATATCCAGTCATTCGACCGAAACAAGCCGAGAAAGGAGAAACCATAAGGTGCAGTGGTGACTGTAGTTTAAATTAAAATTTAGACCTGCCTTAAAAAGACAGGGCAGGCCGTGGACTGGATACACCACAAGAGAAATAAATTTATCAGGTAAGCATAAATTATGTTTTCTCTTGTAAGGTGTATCCAGTCCACGGATCATCCATTACTTGTGGGATACCAATACCAAAGCTAAAGTACACGGATGAAGGGAGGGACAAGGCAGGCTTAAATGGAAGGAACCACTGCCTGTAGAACCTTTCTCCCAAAAATAGCCTCCAAAGAAGCAAAGGTATCAAATTTATAAAATTTTGAAAAGGTATGAAGCGAAGACCAAGTCGCCGCCTTGCAAATCTGTTCAACAGAAACCTAATTTTTAAAGGCCCAGTTGGAAGCCACAGCTCTAGTAGAATGAGCTGTAATCCTTTCAGGGGGCTGCTGTCCAGCAGTCTCATATGCTAAGCGTATTACGCTCCGAAGCCAAAAAGAAAGAGAGGTTGCCGAAGCTTTTTGACCTCTCCTCTGTCCAGAGTAAACAACAAACAGTGTAGATGTTTGGCGAAAATCTTTAGTAGCTTGTAAGTAAAACTTTAAAGCATGGACCACGTCCAGATTATGTAAAAGGAGTTCCTTCTTTGAAGAAGGATTAGGACACAATGATGGAACAACAATCTCTTGATTGATATTCTTGTTAGAAACTACCTTAGGTAAAAACCCAGGTTTTGTACGCAGAACTACTTTATCTGAATGGAAATCAGATAAGGGGAATCACATTGTAAGGCAGATAACTCAGAGACTCTCCGAGCTGAGGAAATAGCCATCAAAAACAGAACTTTCCAAGATAAAAGTTTGATATCAATGGAATGAATGGGTTCAAACGGAACCCCTTGAAGAACTTTAAGAAACAAGTTTAAGCTCCATGGGGGAGCAACAGGTTTAAACACAGGCTTAATTCTAACCAAAGCCTGACAAAAAGCTAGAACGTCTGGAACTTCTGCCAGACGCTTGTGCAAAAGAATAGACAGAGCAGAAATCTGTCCCTTTAAAGAACTAGCTGATAATCCTTTTTCCAAACCCTCTTGGAGAAAGGACAATATCCTAGGAATCCTAACCTTACTCCATGAGTAATTCTTGGATTCACACCAATAAAGGTATTTACACCATATCTTATGGTATATTTTCCTGGTGACAGGCTTTCGTGCCTGTATAAGGGTATCAATGACTGACTCGGAGAAGCCACGCTTTGATAAAATCAAGCGTTCAATCTCCATGCAGTCAGTCTCAGAGAAATTAGAATCGGATAATTGAAAGGACCTTGTAGTAGAAGGTCTTGTCTCAGAGGCAGGGTCCATGGTGGAAAGGATGACATGTCCACTAGGTCTGCATACCAGGTCCTGCGTGGCCACGCAGGCGCTATCAAGATCACCGATGCTCTCTCCTGTTTGATTTTGGCAATCAGTCGAGGGAGCAGAGGAAACGGTGGAAACACATAAGCCAGGTTGAAGAACCAAGGCGCTGCTACAGCATCTATCAGTGCCGCTTCTGGGTCCCTGGACCTGGATCCGTAACAAGGAAGCTTGGCGTTCTGGCGAGACGCCATGAGATCCAGTTCTGGTTTGCCCCAACGATGAACCAATTGAGCAAACACCTCCGGATGGGGTTCCCACTCCCCCGGATGAAAAGTCTGACGACTTAGAAAATCCGCCTCCCAGTTCTCTACACCTGGGATATGGATTGCTGATAGGTGGCTAGAGTGAGTCTCTGCCCAGCGAATTATCTTGGAGACTTCTAACATCGCTAGGGAACTCCTGGTTCCCCCTTGATGGTTGATGTAAGCCACAGTCGTGATGTTGTCCGACTGAAATCTGATGAACCTCAGGGTTGCTAACTGAGGCCAAGCTAGGAGAGCATTGAATATTGCTCTTAACTCCAGAATATTTGTTGGGAGGAGTTTCTCCTCCTGAGTCCATGATCCCTGAGCCTTCAGGGAATTCCAGACTGCACCCCAACCTAGAAGGCTGGCATCTGTTGTTACAATTGTCCAATCTGGCCTGCGAAAGGTCATACCTTTGGACAGATGGATCCGAGATAGCCACCAGAGAAGAGAATCTCTGGTCTCTTGATCCAGATTTAGCATAGGGGACAAATCTGTGTAATCCCCATTCCACTGACTGAGCATGCATAGTTGCAGCAGTCTGAGATGTAGGCGAGCAAATGGCACTATGTCCATCGCCGCTACCATCAAGCCGATTACTTCCATACACTGAGCCACCGAAGGGTGCGGAATAGAATGAAGAACACGGCAAGATTTTAGAAGCTTTGATAACCTGGATTCTGTCAGGTAAATCTTCATTTTTACAGAATCTATCAGAGTCCCTAGGAAGGAGACTCTTGTGAGTGGGGATAGAGAACTCTTTTCCTTGTTCACCTTTCACCCATGTGACCTGAGAAATGCCAGAACTATGTCCGTATGTGACTTGGCAATCTGAAAGCTTGACGCCTGTATCAGGATGTCGTCCAGATAAGGGGCAACTGATATACCTCGCGGTCTTAGGACCACCAGAAGCGATCCCAGAACCTTTGTAAAGATTCTTGGAGCTGTAGCTAACCCGAAGGGAAGAGCCAAAAATTGGTAATGCCTGTCCAGAAAGGCAAACCTTAGGAACCGATGATGATCTCTGTGAATCGGTATGTGAAGGTAAGCATCCTTCAAATCCACTGTGGTCATGTACTGACCCTCCTGGATCATAGGTAGGATGGTCTGAATAGTTTCCATTTTGAACGATGGAACTCGGAGGAATTTGTTTAAGATCTTTAGATCCAAAATGGGTCTGAAGGTTCCCTCTTTTTTGGGAACCACAAACAGATTTGAATAAAAACCCTGTCCCTAGGAGGTCTTGCACACAGCGTAAGAATGCCTCTTTCTTTATCTGGTTTACAGATAATCTCGAAAGGTGAAATCTCTCTTGAGGAGGGGAAGCTTTGAAGTCCAGAAGATATCCCTGAGATATGATCTCCAACGCCCAGGGATCCTGAACATCTCTTGCCCACGCCTGGGCGAAGAGAGAAAGTCTGCCCCTTACTAGATCCTTTACCGGATAGGGGGCCGTTCCTTCATGCTGTCTTAGAGGCAGCAGCAGGCTTTCTGGCCTGCTTGCCTTTGTTCCAGGACTGGTTAGGCTTCCAGCCCGGCTTGGATTGAGCAAAAGTTCCTTCTTGTCTTGTAGCAGAGGAAGTTGATGCTGCACCTGCCTTGAAGTTTCCAGGAAAATTAGACTGTTTGGCCTTTGATTTGGCCCTGTCTTGAGGAAGGGTATGACCCTTACCTCCAGTAATGTCAGCAATAATTTCCTTCAAACCAGGCCCGAATAGGGTCTGCCCCTTGAAGGGAATGTTAAGTAATTTAGACTTTGAAGTCACGTCAGCTGACCAAGATTTAAGCCATAGCGCCCTACGCGCCTGGATGGCGAATCCAGAATTCTTAGCCGTTAGTTTAGTCAAATGAAAAATGGCATCAGAAACAAAAGTATTAGCTAGCTTAAGTGTTCTAAGCTTGTCAAGTATTTCAGTCAATGGAGTAGCTGTCTGAAAGGCCTCTTCCAGAGACTCAAACCAGAACGCAGCAGCAGCAGTGACAGGCGTAATGCATGCAAGGGGCTGCAGGATAAAACCTTGTTGAATAAACATTTTCTTAAGGTAACCTTCTAATTTTTTATCCATTGGATCTGAAAAAGCACAACTGTCCTCGACAGGGATAGTGGTACGCTTTGCTAAAGTAGAAACTGCTCCCTCCACCTTAGAGACCGTCTGCCATAAGTCCCGTGTGGTGGCATTTATTGGAAAAAAAATTCTAAAAATAGGAGGGGGGAAAAACGGCACACCGGGTCTATCCCACTCCTTATTAATGATTTCTGTAAACCTTTTAGGTATTGGAAAAACATCAGTACACACCGGCACTGCATAGTATTTATCCAGTCTACACAATTTCTCTGGTACTGCAATTGTGTCACAGTCATTCAGAGCAGCTAACACCTCCCCAAGCAATACATGGAGGTTCTCAAGCTTAAATTTAAAAGTAGAAATATCTGAATCAGGTTTCCCTGAATCAGAAATGTCACCCACAGACTGAAGCTCTCCTTCCTCAGCTTCTGCATATTGTGACGCAGTATCAGACATGGGCCTTAAGGTATCTGCGCGCTCTGTACTATGTCTAACCCCAGAGCTATCGCGCTTTCCTCTGAATTCAGGCAGTCTGGCTAATACCGCTGACAGGGTATTATCCATGATTGCCGCCATGTCCTGCAAAGTAATCGCTATGGGCGTCTTTGATGTACTTGGCGCCATTTTAGCGTGAGTCCCTTGAGCGGGAGTCAAAGGGTCTGACACGTGGGGAGAGTTAGTCGGCATAACTTCCCCCTCGCCAGAATCCTCTGGTGATAAATTTTTAAAGATAAAAGCTGATCTTTATTGTTTAAAGTGAAATCAATACATTTAGTACACATTCTCATATGGGGTTCCACCATGGCTTTTAAACATAATGAACACAGAGTTTCCTCTATGTCAGACATGTTTATACAAACTAGCAATGAGACTAGCAACCTTGGAAAACACTTTACATCAAGTTAAACAAGCAATATAAAAAACGTTACTGTGCCTTTAAGGGAAACAAATTTTGCTAAAATTTGAAATAACAGTGAAAAAAGGCAGTTAAACTAACAAAATTTTTACAGTGTATGTAACAAGTTAGCAGAGCATTGCACCCACTTGCAAATGGATGATTAACCCCTTAATACAAAAAAACGGATTAACAAATTGAAAAAAACGTTTTTTAAACAGTCACAACAACTGCCACAGCTCCACTGTGGCTTTACCTTCCTCAATATATGACTTTTGAAGCCTTTTGAGCCCTTCAGAGATGTCCTAAAGCATGCAGGGGACTGCTGAGGGAAGCTGAATGTCTCTGTCTGTAATTTTAACTGCGCAAAAAAGCGCTAAAATAGGCCTCTCCCACTCATATTACAACAGTGGAAAGCCTCAGGAAACTGTTTCTAGGCGAAAATCAAGCCAGCCATGTGGAAAAAACTAGGCCCCAATAAGTTTTATCACCAAAGCATATATAAAAACGATTAAACATGCCAGCAAACGTTTTATATTGCACATTAATCAGAGTATATACCTCTGATAGCAAGCCTGATACTAGTCGCTATTAAATCACTGTATTTAGGCTTAACTTACATTAATCCAGTATCAGCAGCTTTTTTCTAGCAAATTCCATCCCTAGAAAAATTTAAACTGCACATACCTTATTGCAGGATAACCTGCACGCCATTCTCCCTCTGAAGTTACCTCACTCCTCAGACATATGTGAAAACAGCAGTGGATCTTAGTTACTTCTGCTAAGATCATAGAAAAAACACAGGCAGATTCTTCTTCTAAATGCTGCCTGAGATAAAATAGTACAACTCCGGTACCATTTAAAAACAATAAACTTTTGATTGAAGAAAAAACTAACTATATTACACCACTTTCCTCTTACTACCTCCAGCTATGTTGAGAGTTTGCAAGAGAATGACTGGATATGGCAGTTAGGGGAGGAGCTATATAGCAGCTCTGCTGTGGGTGATCCTCTTGCAACTTCCTGTTGGGAAGGAGAATATCCCACAAGTAATGGATGATCCGTGGACTGGATACACCTTACAAGAGAAATCTGTCCCTTATATATATTTACACATATCTTAGGACTATTGTTTACCCATATGGAATGCTGTTTATTACTATTTTTATATAACACTACAACAGTGGACTGAATACTAATCAAAATGACATGCTCATTTAGGTTTACATACTATAGCAACCTGGTTTGCCTACTTATCTACCTAAATGCAACATTTAATCTATTATATGAGTATCCAATGGTGCAGCAAGCAAGGCCTATATACAGATTTTACATCTCAGTAGTCATGGTTGTAACAGGTACCCTCTGAATTTAACTACTTGCTAATGATAAGGAGTTTTATCCCTTTAACATACCTACACTCTGTCAGCGGCCGAGACAGGGCTACGGGTTTATACTAGTGCACGCTCTTTGTGTACCCCTCATTCTGACCGCACATCACTTACTCCAATAGTGTTTTACTGATGCTATCATTTTTTAAGGCAAATCTATACTACAGGAGACACTTCATTAACAATAATTGATTGTACACGGTACCTGACCTCCATTATGGTCTAAAGTATTATTACCAACCACATAGGGTTTGGTTATTGGAAATCTGAGGACTATCTATATCCTAAACAATGTTTTATTTATTTTTAGCAAGCTTGACTTTACTTAAAATAGGCTGGTTACCAAAATAATGATGTAAGTGTTTCCTTGTTTTTAATCTACAGGAGTTCTATGTCTTACAATACTTTCATATTTGAACATGTACTCATTGTTTCCCAAGGAAGCTATTAGTATGGCTTTTGTTTTAGTTTTTGGTATGCTCCCTACTATTAAGTTACTCTAGATGCCTTTAAATGTGTACATTAGATTTATGTGTTTCTTGGCTGGGGACAAAAGTTAACAATATTGTATATGCAGTTCACTATATTTTAGTCATTCCAGCAACCTTATGCTACCTCCTCCCCTATACACCTTACTCACTCTCTCCTGGATGCTATATTTTAGATCATAAAGGTTTGACACTACATCTGGGTGGTTATAATTTAATACATACAGTCCTAGCCAGGTTACAGATGTTCATCTTTACATCAAGAGGCCTCCCTTTTAACTATAATTACCACCCTCTATAAACATACATATATGAATGCATCACATGAGTACACAGTGTTTAATCACTTACTCCCGTCTAGATGTTAAATATATCATGTAGTGCTTCCTATATCCACTGTGCCTGAGGCATGTGACCCTCCAGTTATATCCCAGCAATCTATATTGGTACTAATAGGCAGTCTATTCTATACCACACTGTTATCATGGCTCCAGCTGCTCATTTATTGAGAGGAAATTTATGCTTACCATAGCCATAATTTATTATGTGGATGTGCATAACATTTAGCTCAAGTAGTTTAAACTTATCTGTAGAAGAAACTTGGTTCTTTTACATGACTATGTACTATGCTTCAGTATATGTATTTAGTGATATATTGTACTGCGCTTCTAGTATGATTTTGCTTTACGCTAGTTAAGGGACAACTAGGTGGCTATGGCTATAACAAACTAAGCCTACAGTCTTACTTAACATATTCTCAATTATGGCATTGCATTCTCATCCTCCAGATTTCTACATCTCTAACCAATCAGCCAAGAGGATTGAGCTTGCATTCTAATGGCTGTTCCAATCAGCCAATAGAATACAAGCTCAATCCTATTGGCCGATTGGATCAGCCAATAGGATTGAACTTCAATCCTATTGGCTGATTGCATCAGCCAATAGGATTTTTCCTACCTTAATTCCGATTGGCTGATAGAATTCTATCAGCCAATTGGAATACAAGGGATGCCATCTTGGATGACGTCATTTAAAGGAACATTCATTCAGCAAGAAGACGTTGAAAGAAGATGATGCTCCACGTTGGATGTCTTGAATATGGACCCGCTCCGTGCCAGATGGATGAAGATAGAAGATGCCGCCTGGATGAAGACTCTGCCGGCTTCGTGGAGGACTTCGTCCCGGTTGGGTGAAGACTTCTCAAGGTAGGGTGATCTTCAAGGGGTTAGTGTTATGCCCCGCAAAAAGCCCTTTTAAGGGCTATTTGTAATTTAGTGTAGGGTAGGGCTTTTTTTTATTTTGGGGGGGCTTTTTTATTTTGTTAGGGGGATTAAATTAGGTGTAATTAGTTTAAAAATCTTGTAATTATTTTATTATTTTCTGTAATTTAGTGGGGTTTTTTTGTACTTTAGCTATTTTTTTAATTGTATTTAATTGTATTTAGCTTAGGGAATTAATGTAATTATAGTGTAGTGTTAGGTGTAATTGTAACGTAGGTTAGGTTTTATTTTACAAGTAAATTTGTATTTATTTTCACTAGGAAGTTATTAAATAGTTAATAACTATTTAATATCTATTGTACCTAGTTAAAAGTTGCCTGTAAAATAAAAATAAACCCTAAGCTAGCTACAATGTAACTATTAGTTATATTGTAGCTAGCTTAGGGTTTATTTTACAGGTAAGTATTTAGTTTTAAATTAGAATAATTTATTTAATGATAGTAATATTTATTTAGATTTATTTAAATTATATTTAAGTTAGTGGGTGTTAGGGTTAGGGTTAGACAGGTTTAGTGGTTAATAAATGTAGGTATGTGGCGGCAGTGTAGGGGGGGCAGATTAATGGTTAATAAATATAATGTAGGTGGCAGCGGTGTAGAGGGCGGAAGATTAGGGGTTAATAAGTATAATGTATGTGGCGGTGGGCTATGGGAGTGGCAGTTTAGGGGTTAATAAGTTTATTTAGTTGCGGCGGGGTCCGGGAGAGCGGCAGGATAGGGGTTAATAACTTTTATTTTGTTGTGGCGGGGTCCGGGAGTGGCGGTTTAGGGGTTAAATACTTTATTTAGTTGCGACGGGGTCCGGGAGCGGCGGTTTAGGGGTTAATACATTTATTAGAGTTGCGGTGGGCTCCGGGAGCGGCGGTATATGGGGTAAACAGTATAGTATAGTGTGGGTGTTTAGTGACAGGGTACCAAGAAAGCTGTAAAAAAGCCGAAGAGCAGCGAGATTGATGACTGTTAGTTAACAACAGTCCACTGCTCATTGCACCGTACTTGGTGCACGGCTTTTTGACAGCTTTTTTTATATTTTTGGAGAACGTATTTAGGTCAGCAGCAGCGATGTTAGGCAATCTTAGGCGAACGTATTGGTGCCGTTGAATCTAAAAGTTGATGCTTTGATAAATAGATGCCATAGCCTTCTGTGCCTATACAAATCAGTTCCTATATGTAAGATTCCGAATGTGTAGGAATTTAATTTATTTTCCATGAACCCCAAAATAATAGTACCAGGAAAGTTATTTAAAGGGGCAGTAAAGACAAGATTAAAATGTTATGATTCAGATAGAGCATGCAGTTTTAAACAACTTTACAATTTAATTTTACTATCTAATTTGCTTTGCTCCTTTGGTAAACCTTGCTAAAAAGTATATCAAATTAAGCTCAGGAGCAGCAATGCACTAATGCGTGCTTGCTGCTGATTGGTGACTGCACATGAATGCCTCTTGTCATTGTCTCATCTGATGTGTTCAACTAACTCCCAGCAGTGGCAGTTCTACAACTTAATATTTGGGGGACTAAAAAATGTGGTGCAGACACAGCATACATAATATAAGGGGCCCTTATTATAGCAAAACACCCCACAGCACCTCTATAGAACCTGCCTCCCAGTAGTGCACTGCTGCTCCTTCAACAAAGGATACCAAAAGAAACAAGCACATTTGATAATAGAAGTAAATTAAAAAGTTGTTTATAATTGTATGCTCTATCATAATCAAGAAAAATGCTGGTTTTCATGTCCCTATAATGTGCTCAGAACTATTGTCTCTGATGGTCTGATGATCAAAAACCAGCATAGAGATAAATCACATAAAATATATTTTTAGGATTATATTGTAATGTAAGTGTCTATCCTTCACAACCAGCACTCTGAGATAAATAGCTCTGAAGATAAAGACCTTACAAAACTGACAAGACCTCTTGGATAATTGTGTCGGACCAAAGAGCTTTAGTTCATAAAGCCCAAGACTTATAACATGCAGACCTTTCATAGTTTAAATGTTCAAATTAAATGACAGCAAAGTATTTGTTTTTTTCTTGTTAGTTTCTCTGGTGTTTTTCCAATATATATATTGCTCTGGGGATGGACTGTGTTATGTCATAGATAAATTAGTTAAAATTGTATCAACAAGTAGCTACCTTCATAATTTAGCTTAAGAATATGGCCTACTAAATGTCACCACAAAATGAGGATGATGAGAGCCAGCAGATTATTAATGAGCTAGATAAAGGCCAGAAAGGTTTATATGTGTGTGTGTGTGTGTGTGAGTGAGTGTGAGTGTGTGTGTGTGAGTGTGTGTGAGTGTAAGTGTGTGTGTGTGTGAGTGTGTGTGAGTGTGTGTGTGTGTGTGTGTGAGTGTAAGTGTGTGTGTGTGTGAGTGTGTGTGTGTGTGAGTGTGTGTGTGTGTGTGTGTGAGAGTGTGAGTGTGTGTGTGAGTGTGAGTGAGTGTGTGTGTGTGTGTGTGAGTGTGAGTGTGTGTGTGTGAGTGTGTGAGTGTGTGTGTGAGTGTGTGTGAGTGTGTGTGTGTGTGTGAGTGTAAGTGTGTGTGTGTGTGAGTGTGAGTGTGTGTGAGTGTGTGTGTGTGAGTGTAAGTGTGTGTGTGTGTGAGTGTGAGTGTGTGTGTGAGTGTGTGTGTGAGTGAGTGTGAGTGTGTGTGTGAGTGTGTGTGTGTGAGTGTGTGTGTGTGTGGGGGGTTAATGTAAATTTGTGTCATCTTATGATTGTGCTGAGGCAATTTAAATAATTAATGCAGGAGGCTTTAAGTGATTGTGTGTTATTCCTTCAGGCATATACTGAGCTAATTTATTTAATCAAGGGGATATAAAATAGGGAGACATATATTATCCCTCAGAGTAACTTATAGAGGAAAAAGCTATATTTGCTGTGGCTGTAGATTTATCTACATGTAAGTGGTCTATGAAGCAAAGGGTCCTTTCTTGGTTAGCACTGCACTGTATCATACTTTTCTTTAAGGAACTAGCATTGACTATCATCTCCTTAAATGAGATGCATTTATATTTTGTAATACAGGCATAACAGTTGTTATACAGAAATGTAGCCTATAACAATTAATTCATTTTTGTATTTACATGCAGATTTTTAAAGAAAACTATAGATATTATACTGACAAATATTTGTATTCATACAAAGTGACACATATCACAAGTCATATATAAATTAACACAGCAGTATACATTTAATTAAAAAATATATATCTCTGGTGGAGTTGAACAACATCAGCAGAGCTGCGGTGTGTAAGTTGTTCCTCCCACTGGTTATGTCATAAGTTTCCTGGTCCACTACCAGTTGATCTGGCATACTGTGCTTCACGACACATCTTTTGCTTTAGTTCCTTCCTATTGATTATCCAGAAAGGGATGGCTTATACTCATAATTGATCTTATTTTTTTCTATGGCATGTGGAATGCTCCAGATGTGTCTTAGATGTGTCTTAGTGACAGCCTTTTATTATCCTGAGTATACCTCTCCCCCCTAAACCCGCCACTAGTATCCGAATGGCCTGTGATCGGATAAAATACATTTCTGAAAAAGAAAGAGAGAAAGAGAGAAAGAAAGAGAGAGAGAGAGAGAGAGAGAGAGAGAGAGAGAGAGAGAGAGAGAGAGAGAGAGAGAGAGAGAGAGAGAGAAATAATATTTACAATACAGTAACACTTTTCAACATGAGTGTGCTTAAGGCAATGATCATTTTCTTACATATCACTGTTCATTTGAAATTTATATATCAGGGAAGTAGGAATAAAATGTAGAAATAAAAAAAAAATCTTTAAAAATATTTGCTCTCCCTCCACAGTAAGAACAATGAGTAATTTCACCTACATGCGCAATGATTATTTATAAGGCTTAGTGCAGCACACACTTTTATGTTCATTTAATCAAAGCTGCCAAGCTCCGTAAATGTATCTTTTATTATGTAGCTACAATCAAAGTAGTATTGATTAATAAAATAGAGTCTAGCAACTGACACAAAATCCTCAGGAATTAAGTTTGATACCAGGCATGTGTTATGTTCAAATACCTTTTTACTTCCCTCTTTGAAGATTATCTAAAGTCACATGCTACTTATTCACTCTAGGAGGGTTTGCAATATCGTCTCTTCCCCAGCAGTCAACAGCTTTGATGGATCAGTCAGGTTCAAATACAAATTTTTAGTGCACATATGCTCTACCTTTGAAGGCAACAGACAAGCAGTATTCTAATTTATTTATTTAGAAAGTATACAAGAAAACAAAGCATTTAAAACAAAAAGAAAACATAATTGGATTGTTTACAATGACCTAAAACATAAAGGAAAGGTAAAAGAGTGCTTCAGTGGTAGTTGCCTGCATACTGAGACCTTGTGGTGGGCTTTCAAGAGTGAGACAAACTGTCTCATAAAGTTAGCCAAGTATGCAAAAGCATTTTCCAACAAAAGTTAAAAAAATGCAACTTTTTAGAGTACATGGAAGAGGTGGGCCAGACGGAATACAACTGTTTAAAATTAATATTTAGCAGACCTAAGTCTGAGGGTACAGTCAGAAGCTCCTGAGAACTTCATCCAAGCGTGTTCTTCAAAGTGAATTCTCCATGTGTCTAAAGCTTAGAGGAATATGTCAGCATTTTAACCTTATACAAGCAGCATTATCTTATAAGCAGAACATATGATTTGTTGCAGAGGATAAACAACGGATGTGGAGAAGATCCTCTTTAACTCTTTTGCTGCTGAACTGTTTTCAAAAACCCCACCCCGTGTTAAAGGCTCTGCATTTACATAAAAGTTGAACTTTTTTCTGTGAGATTTCCACACAAATAATTTTTTCAGTAGAACGAGCATTTTTAGAAAAAAAAATACTACTTTGCAGAAATATCAAAATATGAGAAAATGCCACAATATGAAAGGCAGAAAAAAAAACCCAGTAAATATCAGCACGGGAGTCATTATTGTCCCACATTTAGCATCAGTTCACTTCCCAAAAACATCAAATTTAGGATTTTATGCTTGTATTGTTCAATTAAAATGATCAAATAAAAAACATAATTTATGTAAGAACTTACCTGATAAATTCATTTCTTTCCTATTGGCAAGAGTCCATGAGCTAGTGACGTATGGGATATACAATCCTACCAGGAGGGGCAAAGTTTCCCAAACCTCAAAATGCCTATAAATACACCCCTCACCACACCCACAATTCAGTTTAACGAATAGCCAAGCAGTGGGGTGATAAAGAAAGGAGTAGAAAGCATCAACAAAAGAAATTTGGAAATAATTGTGCTTTATACAAAAAATCATAACCATCATAAAAAGGGTGGGCCTCATGGACTCTTGCCAATATGAAAGAAATGAATTTATCAGGTAAGTTCTTACATAAATTATGTTTTCTTTCATGTAATTGGCAAGAGTCCATGAGCTAGTGACGTATGGGATAGCAATACCCAAGGTGTGGAACTCCACGCAAGAGTCACTAGAGAGGGAGGGATAAAAATAAAAAACATTTTCCACTGAAAAAATTAATCCACAACCCAAAAAAATAAGTTTATTCTCATAAATTAAAGAAAAAAACTTAAATCAAAAGCAGAAGAATCAAACTGAAACAGCTGCCTGAAGAACTTTTCTACCAAAAACTGCTTCTGAAGAAGCAGAAACATAAAAACGGTAGAATTTAGTAAATGTATGCAAAGAGGACCAAGTTGCCGCTTTGCAAATCTGATCAACTGAAGCTTCATTCTTAAAGGCCCACGAAGTGGAGACTGATCTAGTAGAGCTGTAATTCTCTGAGGCGGGGCCTGACCCGACTCCAAATAAGCTTGATGAATCAAAAGTTTCAACCAAGAAGTCAAGGAAATAGCAGAAGCCTTCTGACCTTTCCTAGGACCGGAAAAAAAAACAAATAGACTGGAAGTCTTCCTGAAATCTTTAGTAGCTTCCACATAATATTTCAAAGCTCTTACCACATCCAAAGAATGTAAGGATCTTTCCAAAGAATTCTTAGGATTAGGACACAAGGAAGGGACAACAATTTCTCTATTAATGTTATTAGCATTCACAACCTTAGGTAAAAATTGAAAAGAAGTCTGCAAAACTGCCTTATCCTGATGAAAAATCAGAAAAGGAGACTCACAAGAAAGAGCAGATTGCTCAGAAACTCTTCTAGCAGAAGAGATAGCCAAAAGGAACAACACTTTCCAAGAAAGTAGTTTAATGTCCAAAAGAATGCATAGGCTCAAATGGAGGAGCCTGTAAAGCCTTCAGAACCAAATTAAGACTCCAAGGAGGAGAAATTGATTTAATGACAGGCTTAATATGAACTAAAGCCTGTACAAAACAGTGAATATCAGGAAGTATAGTAATCTTTCTGTGAAATAAAACAGAAAGAGCAGAGATTTGTCCCTTTAAGGAACTTACAGACAAACCCTTATCCAAACCATCCTGAAGAAACTGTAAAATTCTAGGAATTCTAAAAGAATGCCAAGAGAAATTATGAGAAGAACACTATGAAATGTAAGTCTTCCAAACTCTATAATAAATCTTTCTAGAGACAGATTCATGAGCTTGTAACATAGTATTAATCACTGAGTCAGAGAAACCTCTATGACTTAGTACTAAGCGTTCAATTTCCATACCTTCAAATTTAATGATTTGAGATCCTGCTGGAGAAATGGACCTTGAGACAGTAGGTCTGGCCTTAACGGAAGTGGCCAAGGCTGGCAACTGGACATCCGAACCAGATCCGCATACCAAAACCTGGGTGGCCATGCTGGAGCCACCAGCAACACAAATGATTGTTCCATGATGATTTTGGAGATCACTCTTGGAAGGAGAACTAGAAAATGTAAGCAGGATGGTAACACCAAGGAAGTGTCAACGCATCCACTGCTTCCGCGTAAACATCCCTGGACCTGGACAGGTATCTGGGAAGTTTCTTGTTTAGATGAGAGGCCATGAGATCTATCTCTGGAAGACCCCACATCTGAACAATCTGAGAAAACACATCTGGATGGAGAGACCACTCCCCTGGATGTAAAGTCTGACGGCTGAGATAATCCGCCTCCCAATTGTCTTCACCTAGGATATGCACCGCAGAGATTAGACAGGAGCTGGATTCCGCCCAAGCAAGTATCCGAGATACTTCTTTCATAGCTTGGGGACTGTGAGTCCCACCCTGATGATTGACATATGCCACTATTGTGATATTGTCTGTCTGAAAACAAATGAACAGTTCTCTCTTTAACAGAGGCCAAAACTGAAGAGCTCTGAGAATTGCACGGAGTTCTAAAATATTTATTGGTAATCTCGCCTCTTGAGATTTCCAAACCCCTTGTGCTGTCAGAGATCCCCAAACAGCTCCCCAACCTGAAAGACTCACATCTGTTGTGATCACAGTCCAGGTTGGCCGAACGAAAGAAGCCCCTTGAACTAAACAATGGTGATCTATCCACCACATCAGAGAGTGTCGTACATTGGGATTTAAGGATATTAATTGTGATATCTTTGTATAATCCCTGCACCATTGGTTCAGCATACAAAGCTGTAGAGGTCTCATGTGAAAACGAGCAAAGGGGATCGCGTCCGATGCTGCAGTCATGAGACCTAAAACTTCCATGCACATAGCCACTGAAGGGTATGACTGAGACTGAAGGTGCTGGCAGGCTGCAACCAATTTTAAACGTCTCTTGTCTGTTAGAGACAGAGTCATGGACACTGAATCCATCTGGAAGCCTAAAAAGGTGACCCTTGTCTGAGGAATCAAGAAAATTTTTGGTAAATTGATCCTCCAACCATATTTTCAAAGAAACAACACTAGTTGATTTGTGTGAGATTCTGCAGAACATAAAGACTGAGCTAGTACCAAGATATCGTCCAAATAAGGAAACACAGCAATACCCTGTTCTCTGATTACAGAAAGTAGGGCACCTAGAACCTTTGAAAAGATTATTGGAGCTGTTGCTAGGCCAAATGGAAGAGCAACAAATTGGTAATGCTCTTCTAGAAAAGAGAATCTCAGAAACTGATAATGTTCTGGATGAAACGGAATATGAAGGTATACATCCTGCAAGTCTATTGTGGACATATAATGTCCTCGCTGAACAAAAAGCAGAATAGTCCTTATAGTCACCATCTTGAAAGTTGATACTCTTACATAACGATTCAAAATTTTCAGATCCAGAACTGGTCTGAATAAATTTTCCTTCTTTTGGACAATGAATAGATTTGAATAAAACCCCAAACCTTGTTCCTGAAAAGGAACTGGCATGATTACCACTGAAGATTCCAGGTCTGAAACACACTTCAGGAAAGCCTGAGCTTTTACCGGATTTGCTGGGATACGTGAGAGAAAAAATGTTCTCACAGGAGGTCTTACTCTGAATCCTATTCGATACCCTTGAGAGACAATACTCTGAATCCATTGATTTTGGACAGAATCTATCCAAATATCCTTGAAAAACCTTAATCTGCCCCCTACCAGCTGAGCTGGAATGAGGGCCGCTCCTTCATGCGGACTTAGGGACTGACTTTGGTTTCTTAAATGGCTTGGAAGGCTTCCAATTGGAAACAGATTCCTTGGGGGAAGGATTAAGTTTTTGTTAATTATTTTGACAAAAGGAATGAAAACGGTTAGAAGCCTTAGATTTACCCTTAGGTTTTGTATCCTGAGGCAGAAAAACTCCCTTTCCCCCAGTGACAGTTGAAATAATTGTCAGGGATTCCTAGCTCAGTATCCCATGCAAGCAGAATATATGTAATTTTAATATAAGGACCGCAACTGCAGCAATATTGTGTAGGGAAGTGTATCTTAGTGAGCCTGAGAAGGCGGGGGCAACATGGACAGAAAGTTATCCAGCAATACACTTCACATTGATATGAGGCAGTGGAGGTAAATAGATGAGACCAGTGAGTGGATAACTCTACTCAGTATTATACCCCTTTGCCTACAAAGGCTAATAGTGAAACAAATGAAATTTACTGATAGCTGAAAACTGAGCTAACCTTCATTTATGTATTGATTGAAGGAATAGAAAAGTATGACTTATCATCAACTAAAAAGGCTTAACAGATATGAGAATTACCCCTTATCTAATAGTTTAAGGCTTTAAAATATACAGGACATTTTAGGAAGTACCGGAGTAAGTTTGCAGAATGTAAACCAGTTTGGCACAGAGGGTTTAGTAACAGTTGCTTTGTACAAGTTGCGGTAATTAACTTACCGATTGAGTTGTTAAGAAGTTGGTGCTTTGTGCGCTTTGTGAGCTTACAAGTTACTCGCCTCTGTGTAGTGACAGAGCTCCTCTTAGCTTCAGTGTCTCAGCTGAGATGCGGTCGGCGCGCGCTTTCGTTGGCGTGTGACGTCGCCGCTTAGTCTGGGGGCTGGGTCATGTGATGTGTGATTGTGCGGTTAGGCAAAATCCTTAGTGGGTGGTTCCCAGAGAGAGAGGTTGCTCGCTTCAGGAATAACGAAGAAATGAGTGTTTGCAGAGAGACTGTTTTATAGCAAGTCTATAATGGAGGTATGTAAAAAGGAAGTGATAAGCCAGCAATAGTTAAAGGGGCAGACAGAGAGCAGTCAAGCAAGGGAAGCGTGACATGACCCCCCCCCAAAGGATCAACTCCGGTGATCGGGAGAAGGACGGTCAGGATGTCTGCTGTGGAAACGATTGACCAACCGTGGGGCAGAGAGGTTGACCGCCGGCTCCCAAGAATCTTCAGAGTCAGGGTATCCCTTCCAGTGTACCAGATACTGGAGTTGGCCACGTAGTCGGCGTGAATCCAGTACTTCCTGAACCTCATATTCCATGGAGAAGTCGGGAATCTGAGGAGTGACAGGATCAGCAGGATGATGTTGTCTGAGTTGTTTATATGGCTTGAGTAGAGAGACGTGGAAGGTGGGATGAGACCTCATAGTGGCAGGTAGGTTCAGAGTAACAGCATTGGGGTTAATCACCTTCATAATCGGAAAAGGCCCGATATAGGCAGAGGATAATTTCTTCGAGGGGATCGGGAGATGCAGATTACGGGTGGATAACCAGACATAATCCCCAACCACATAAGATGGAGACGGAACCATTTTTTTATCGTACTGATGCTTGTAACGGTTCTTTGCCAATTCAATATTCCGTTTGACTAAGGAGAAGGTTTCTGAAATCGTATTAAGAAGTTCGTTTACCACTGGGGATGTTTGGTCAGATGAGGAATCCCATTCAAAGGTTGGATGAAAACCATAGTTGGTGAAGAAAGGGGTGCACTTGGTAGAGGAGTGTACAGAGTTATTGAAAGCGAACTCAGCGTAGGGGAGAAGAGTTGCCCAATCATCCTGTCTTGCTGATACGAAACACCTTAAATATTGTTCTAACCACTGGTTTGTTCGCTCCGGCTGACCGTTGGTTTGAGGATAGAAAGAGGTGCTGAGTCGTCTAGTGATGTGGAGAGAATGGCAAAGTTGTTTCCAGAATCTACTAGTGAATTGGCTACCTCTGTCAGAGGTAATGGTGTTTGGGAGTCCATGTAGTTTAAAAACATGGGTGAAAACAAAGGAGACAGTTTCGGAAGTGGTAGGTAGTTTATGGAATGGGATGAAATGTGCCATCTTACTGAACAGGTCAACTACTACCAATATAGTGTTGAACTTTTGAGAATTTGGGAGGTCAACAATGAAGTCCATGGCAATGTCAGTCCAAGGCCGGTGCGGAGTAGGCAAAGGAAGTAAGTACCCAGTTGGAGAGATCTTTCCTGTCTTGGTTATTGTACAGGTCTTGCAAGTTTGAACGTAGCGGGCTATGTCAGTTAACAGAGAGGGCCACCAAAAAAACCTTTGAACCAAATCTTGGGTCTTTTGTATTCCCAAATGTCCAGCAAAGTGAGAATCGTGTAAAGTTTGAAGCACAGTTGATCTAAGTGATCTACATAGACTCGTTCTTGATGATAGTATAATCCGTCCTGATGTTTGGTCAAGACTTGTAGAGGTTTTTGGATGTCAGAAAGTTGTTCCGTCTTAAAACGGTTGTTTTGTTCAGTGGTCAAGGCCAAGAACCTGTCAACTGGTATTAGAGAAGATTCCATGAGGGGAGTTTGGGGTTCAAGTAGTTGTCTGGACAAAGCATCAGCTTTTTTGTTCTTGTGTGCTGGTCGGTAGGTAATGAAATAGTTGAATCTGGACAAGAACAGATTCCAGCGAACTTGTCGAGAGCTAAGAGTGCGGTTTGTCTTTAAATATTCGAGGTTCTTATGGTCTGTGTAGATAAGTATAGGGATGGAGGTTCCTTCCAGTAGATGTCTCCAATGTTCTAAAGAACATTTGATGGCTAGTAACTCCTTATCCCCTATTGGATAGTTGGTTTCTGCACAGGTTAAGAGGCGTGAGAAATAGGCTACTGGATGTAGAGGTTCAGTAGTAGTGGTCCTCTGTGAGAGGATGGCTCCAAGGGCGAAGTTGGAAGCGTCCACTTCTAAAACGTATTGCAACGTCGGATTTAGGTAGCGTAGAATAGGTGCTGTGGTAAAGGCAGATTTCAGATAATCGAAAATTGCTTGTAGTTGTTCATTCCAAACAAACCGATGAGATGCCTTAGTTAGATTAGTTAGTGGCCTGGTCAGGTCAGCGAAGTTTTTGATGAACTTCCGGTAAAAGTTTGCGAATCCCATGAATCTTTGGATGTTTTTCATATTTTTTTGGAACTGGACAATTTATTATAGAAGTGATTTTGTCATTCTCCATCTCGATACCGGTGGGTGTTATATTATAACCCAAGAATTTTATTTCTTGGGTGTGGAAGTTACATTTTTCGAGTTTGACATATAAGGAGTTATCTCATAATCGAGTCAAGACTAATGTAACATGTTTAATATGTTCTTGGAGGTTAGTAGAGTATATGAGGATATCATCTAAGTAGATGACCAAAAAGAGATCCAGATAATCCTTGAAGATATCGTTAATGAAGTACTGAAAGGTTGCAGGGGCATTACACAAGCCAAATGGCATGACAGTGTACTCGAACAAGCCATATCTTGTTCGGAATGCAGTCAACCACTCATGACCCTTTTTGATTCGTACCAAGTTGTATGCCCCTCTGAGGTCAAGCTTGGTATAGATAGTGGCGCCTTTTAGCCTGTCAATGAGTTGAGGAATCAGAGGTAGGGGATAACGGTTTTTAATAGTGCGTTTGTTTAGTTCTCTATAATCTATTATGGGTCTCAAGGATTGATCTTTATTCCTGACGAAAAAGATCCCAGCTCCAGCAGGGGAGGTGGAGGGACGTATAAAACCCTTCTGTAAATTCTCCCTTAAATAAGTTTTGAGATGTTCTAGTTCTGGATCTGATAGAGGAAAAACATGCCCATAGGGGATGTCAGCTCCAGGATGTAAATCGATAGGACAATCATACTTCCTGTGAGGAGGAAGATTGGTAGACTCTTTCTTGTCAAAGACATCAGAAAAGGAGGCATATTCAGTAGGAACTTTACCAGCAGTATCCAACAGTAATTGTTCCTGGTGCAGACAGGTATTAATGCAGAAAGTGGAATTGAACGTGACTTGTGAGGTGGACCAGATTATTGTTGGATCATGCTGTTTAAACCAGGTTATGCCTAATATAATTGGATACATGGGAGATGGAATGACATCAAAAGTAACGAACTCAGTATGTAATGACTGTGTGGTAATCCGTAGGGGAATTGTATGGTACCTAATAGGGCCTGAGGTAATTTCTTTCCCATCAACAAAACGAAGGAGACTGGGTGTGTTTTTAGTTATCAGTGGTATTTTATTGTTAACAGCAAACAAGTGATCTATGTAATTGTGGCTTGCACCGGAGTCCAGAATTGCCTCAGAGTGGAGTCTGTGATGTTCCCACTGTAAAAGAATAGGAAGGTTGCAATGATTAGAATGTGGTTGTTTTGCAGATAAACAAAGATGTGAAATTCTTTGCTTACCTTTCCTGCGTTGCAGCTGTAGACAGTCTTTTACTGCGTGATCCAAACCACCACAGTACATGCAGAGGTCCAGGGTTTTTCTCCTCAGCTTTTCTTGTGGGGTGAGAGGACCCCTAATGAAACCTAATTCCATCGGAGTCTCTGCAGCCCTAGATGAAGGCTTTTGAGGTTGACTGATAGGTGTGAGAAGTGTGGAGTGTTTAGGAGTAGTGTCATGGTGGGCTTTTGCTGTGCGTCTCTCCCTGATCCTTCTATCTAAAGTGATGCTAATGTCAATGAGCTTCTCTAAGGAGCCTGGGAGTGGCTGCCTAGCTAACTCATCCTTGAGGGTTTCGGAAAGTCCGAGCCTAAACTGGTTTCTCAAAGAAAGGTCATTCCATTGAGTGTCTGGTGACCACTTTTTGAATTCAGCTATATAGTCTTCCACTGGCCTTTTATTCTGGCACAGGGATCTCATTGCAGTCTCAGCTGATAACTGCTTGTATGGATCGTCGTAGAGCTGACCCATAGCTTTAAAGAATTGCTCCAGGGAATATAAAATGGGGTCATTTGTCTCAAAGAACCGTTTTGCCCATATGCGGGGTTCCCCTCGCAGATAGGATATAGTTGTGAGCACCTTTAAGTGATCATTTATATAGGTTTTGGGTTTCAATTGAAAAAAAAGAAAACAAGAATTTCTAAACTCCCTGAACTCACTTCTTTGTCCACTAAAAGTTTGTGGTGGATTTGGTTGTGGTTCATGTGAAGAGTGTATTAATTTCAGGCTGTCAAATTTCTCATTAATATATAGTCTTAATGAGGTGTTGTCAGCTTGTAAGGCAGTAAGGCCTGTAGAAAGATTTTCCACTGTTTTTGTGAGTGCATCTACATGAGCTACTAGGGCTGCTGGGTCCATCCTGGCTTCGTTATTAATGTCAGGGATTCCTAGCTCAGTATCCCCTGCAAGCAGAATATATGTAATTTTAATATAAGGACCGCAACTGCAGCAATATTGTGTAGGGAAGTGTATCTTAGTGAGCCTGAGAAGTCGGGGGCAACGTGGACAGAAAGTTATCCAGCAATACACTTCACATTGATATGAGGCAGTGGAGGTAAATAGATGAGACCAGTGAGTGGATAACTCTACTCAGTATTATACCCCTTTGCCTACAAAGGCTAATAGTGAAACAAATGAAATTTACTGATAGCTGAAAACTGAGCTAACCTTCATTTATGTATTGATTGAAGGAATAGAAAAGTATGACTTATCATCAACTAAAAAGGCTTAACAGATATGAGAATTACCCCTTATCTAATAGTTTAAGGCTTTAAATTATACAGGACATTTTAGGAAGTACCGGAGTAAGTTTGCAGAATGTAAACCAGTTTGGCACAGAGGGTTTAGTAACAGTTGCTTTGTACAAGTTGCGGTAATTAACTTACCGATTGAGCTGTTAAGAAGTTGGTGCTTTGTGCGCTTTGTGCGCTTACAAGTTACTCACCTCTGTGTAGTGACAGAGCTCCTCTTAGCTTCAGTGTCTCAGCTGAGATGCGGTCGGCGCGCGCTTCCGTTGGCGTGTGATGTCACCGCTTAGTCCGGGGGCTGGGTCCTGTGATGTGTGATTGTGCGGTTAGGCAAAATCCTTAGTGGGTGGTTCCCAGAGAGAGAGGTTGCTTGCTTCAGGAATAACGAAGCAATGAGTGTTTGCAGAGAGACTGTTTTATAGCAAGTCTATAATGGAGGTATGTAAAAAGGAAGTGATAAGCCAGCAATAGTTAAAGGGGCAGACAGAGAGCAGTCAAGCAAGGGAAGCGTGACAATAATAGAATCCAACTGAGAACCAAATAAATTATTACATTGGAAAGAAAGAGATAGTAATCTAGATTTAGATGTCAAATCAGCATTCCAAGATTTAAGCCACAAAGCTCTTCTAACTAATATAGCTAAAGACATGGATCTAACATCAATTTTGATAATATAAAAAATCGCATCACAAATAAAATGATTAGCATATTGCAGTAAGCGAATAATGCTAGATATGACAGAATCCAATTCTTGTTGCGCTAAATTCTCCAACCAGAAAGTTGATGCAGCCACAACATCAGCCAAAGAAATTGCAGGTCTGAGAAGATGACCTGAATATAAATAGGCTTTCCTTAGATAAGATTCAAGCTTCTTATCTAAAGTATCCTTAAAGGAAGTACTATCTACCATAGGAATAGTGGTACGTTTAGCAAGAGTAGAAATAGCCCCATCAACTTTGGGGATTTTTTCCCAAAACTCTATAGAATTTGCTGGCAAAGGATACAATTTTTTAAACCTTGAAGAAGGAATAAAAGAAGTACCTGGCTTATTCCATTCCTTAGAAATCATATCAGAAATAGCCTCAGGAATAGGAAAAACCCCTGGAGAAACCACAGGAGGTTTAAAAACAGCATTTAAACATTTATTAGACTGAACGTCAATTTCCTTATATGACAGTTTTAGGAATGGGAAAAAATGCAAATAGCATAGCCCTCTCATAGAGAAAAAGGCAAGAGGCAAACATCAATGGGGTATTGAAATAATGAAAAAGTTTGGCGCCAAGTATGATGCACAACGTAACTGAAAACTTTTTTGGCGCCAATAATAACCGGAAATGACACACTTGCATCACTAATAACGCAACCGTGTGTAAGGCTTCGGCGTCAACTATGACGCCGGGAATGACGAAGTTGTGTCATAGACGTACTTTTCGCGCCAAAAGAATTCTCGGGCCAAGAATGACGCAATAAAGTTTAGCATTTGACGCACCCGTGGGCCTAATACCGCCCGCAATTTGCAAGAAGTAGTCAATTGAAAAAAGACTAAACCCCAGGTAAGAAAAAAAATTCTTAAAAAAATGTTTATATTCCCCAAATATGAAACTGACGGTCTGCAGAAGGAAATACATGAACCTGACTCATGGCAAAAATAAGTACAATACATATATTTAGAACTTTATATAAATGCATAAAGTGCCAAACCATAGCTGAGGTTTCTTAAGTAATAAAAAACATACTTACCAAAAGACACCCATCCACATATAGCAGATAGCCAAACCAGTACTGAAACAATTATAACTTATCAGTAGAGGTAATGGTAAATTGAGAGTATATCATCAATCTGAAAAGGGAGGTAGGAGATGAATCTCTACGACCGATAACAGAGAACCTATGAAATAGACCCCCGTTAGGGAAATCATCGTATTCAATAGGTGATACTCCCTTCACGTCCCTCTGACATTCGCTGTACTCTGAGAGGAATCGGGCTTCAACAATGCTGAGAAGCGCATATCAATGTAGAAATCTTAGCACAAACTTACTTCACCACCTCCATAGGAGGCAAAGTTTGTAAAACTGAATTGTGGGTGTGGTGAGGGGTGTATTTATAGGCATTTTGAGGTTTGGGAAACTTTGTCCCTCCTGGTAGGATTGTATATCCCATACGTCACTAGCTCATGGACTCTTGCCAATTACATGGAAGAAACCATAAGAGTACTATAATTTTGCACCATCTGACAATTTATGCAGAAAAAAATTCGGTCTGCAATATCTAACCATACAAATATTACATATATTAAAAATTCCAAAAAATCTGCTTTCCCAGATTGGCAGCTCAACCTATTTTGACAATGCATGTTCTGACCCCTGTCCAAACTCACGTAGCAAAAAATATTTTTACAAAAATGAGTTATACCAAAGGATATTGATACTTTATAGAATTTCAGATATTTTTACATTCTCCCAGTTCTCCTATTTATTTCAATTAATATTTTTTTATTATTTCAGACAAACATCAATCTCTGCACCCTAACAGCACAACAAAATGAGGCTAATGGTTACTGCCTCGTTATCAGTCATACTGTAGAGATCACTTCATAGCTATACGGACATGAAACCCTTTATTTGAATCAGCTTGTAAAATATGAATGTATTTCTTTATGTATTTCTTTATGACTTTACACACTTTGTCATATTGATTGCTGTAATTCCTTTTTAATTCACTTTTTTTGCACGCTTTTGTATAGACCAGGGGTGGGCAACTATCGGCCTTCCAGATGTTATGGACTACATCTCCCATGATGCTTTGCCAACATTATGGCTGAAAAATCATTATGGGAGATGTAGTCCATAACATCTGGATGGCCGATAATTGCCACCCCCGCTTTAGACAATTACATTTTCTCTATGTAAGTGAAATAAACACATAAAATATATACAAAAAATAAAATAAGGCAAACAATGTTTAGGAAATAAGGATGTGGTTTAATAGTGGGATCAGTGATGAAGCTGTCAGTTACTGCAAATACATAACAAAAAAGTGAGTTTTCTGAAGTGGATGGCCATAGAAAGAGGGAAGTCATAGAAAAGGGTTGGTGACAGATTTCAACTACTGTCCTGCCAGGAGATATATTGGATCTTTAGATATAGTCTAAGATGTGTGGTCAGTGATGAAGTTGTCAGGTTTTTTAAAATCTGTATAACCTGCTGGTATGAGCTCAAAAGAAAGGAGAGAGGCAAAAAACAAGTACACAATGGGTACTCACACGTTCTAAAGCTATGACTAAACTCTTAGTATATAGACATCAGTTTGAAAGCCCCTCGGCTGCCCAGACATTCTCAAAAACTCTAGGAGATGCTTAAAATATTTATTGATTCAAAAGGACATAAAAACAGACCAAAAATCACAGAGACATAGATCAAAGCATGTAAAAACTGTTATCTCACGTGCTGTACTACATCCCTGGATCATTGAATAACCTGCCTGGTATACCTTCTCTTCCTTAAACATTCTGATACTTTATCACTTTATATCTGATAAAGGCTGTCATTCAAAGAATTCCTCTTTAAATGTATAAATTGACCTTTTGCCACCACAAAGGGAACATGTTGTGGATGACAGCTTTTAACATGTAGTAAAGTATTTCTGGAGACAGGTTTCCCGCATACAAATATATGAACCTTCTGATCATTGTCATCTACTATGAGCTTAAGATAAATAGAGAATATCTTCTTCGAATAGTACTCTTATGTAAACTAAATATCAATTTCATTTTTATTAAGATTTTGTACTAAGTCAGTAGCTTGCTGTGAAGTCCTTATTTAAACAAAAAACAAGTCATCAATAAATCTCTTGTATTATTTGATACAATCCCTGCATGTATTTCTATCTCCAAAGACAAGGAACATTTCCAGCCAACCCATTAATAAGTTGGCATAAGAGGGGACAGACTTGGACACCATAGCTGTTCTGCACCTCTGGAGACAGAATTTCCCTTCAAGCTTAAAATAGTTATTCTCAAAATGAAACCTCAAAAATCTCAATATAAATTCTTGCAAATCAGAGGACTAATCAGTAAATCCTTTAATTAAGTATTGAATAGTCTGTAAACCATATTAATTTGGTATTGATGAGTACAACCCTGTGACATCAAATTTTAATTTAACAAATGTTTCATATCTTGAAAGTAACTACATAACGTTAGATTACAAGGGGAATATTTCACTTGCACTAACTGCATGCAAAGTAAAATTTTTACACGGCCGGGTTAGTGCGTGTTTTACAAGTTGAAAGTAAAAAGTTAGTGCGTGCGCGAAACTCCAGGATTTTGGTAATCACACAGCTTTAACTTATTCTCCCCATAGAGCACTCTGTAAAAAAAACACGTATTGCTTGTGAGCTAACCCGACACCATGTTCGCCCAACTGTGATAAAGCTGAAGGTAGTTATGGTTACTTTAAATTCACATGTTATTCACATAGAAAAAACTGTTCTTTTTATTTTAAAATATATATATATGTATGTGTGTGTGTGTGATTATCTTTTTAGAAATATATATATATATATTTATACATATATATCTATTTGAATATATACAAATAGACATACTGTATATAAATACATATATATATATAGTATATAAACATATACATATAGAAAAATCTATTTTAAAATGAAAAGGGCATTTTTTCTATGTGAAGAATATTGGAATTTTAAGTATTTCTATTCAAAACTCATTAAAAGACATTAAAAATTAATAAAAAATATATTTCATGTTTCAACGTATTTGACTGGAAAGGGCTAAAAATTATATGTATATATATTGTATATATATATATATATATATATATATATATATATATATATATATATATATATATATATATATATATATATATATATATATATATACACACACACATACAGTATCTCACAAAAGTGAGTACACCACTCACATTTTTGTAAATATTTTATTATATATTTTCATGTGACAACACTGAAGAAATGACACTTTGCTACAATGTAAAGTAGTGAGTGTATAGCCTGTATAACAGTGTAAATATTTTATTATATCTTTTCATGTGACAACACTGAAGAAATGACACTTTGCTACAATGTAAAGTAGTGAGTGTACAGCCTGTATAACAGTGTAAATTTACTGTCCCCTCAAAATAACTCAACACACAGCCATTAATGTCTAAACTATTGGCAACAAAAGTGAGTACACCCCTAAGTGGAAATGTCCAAATTGGACCCAATTAGCCATTTTCCCTCCCGGTGTCATGTGACTCGTTAGTGTGTATATGTGTGTGTGTGTGTATAAGTATATTGTCAAGGGGTGGTTAAAGTTCCTCTAGGAAAAGACCCTGAAGTTTGGAAGTAACAAATATTGCCCCAGCATGGAGGGTAGAACCCAGGACATGACAAATCATACTTCAGGCCAAAAGGTATAACTCTGCAGGAAACAGTGACAGCAGAATCACAACAGACGAAGAGTTAACTTATCCAGACCAAAGGTCAGTAACTTGCGGACAAAAGAAAGTACAAAATCAGGATCCAGAAGGGGTTAACAGAGTCCAGACAAAGGTAAGCAGCTAACGGGCAAAGAATATACAGCAGAATGAGAATCTAATAGGCAAGGTCCAGTAATAAGCACTAATCAGCAACAGAAGATTTTGGAATTTCAGTTATAGTGCAAGCAGGAAGATAACAGACTGAGAACCTTAAATAGCACAGGAAAAGGTGCGCTTACCCAACACCAGATTTGAGTGACACCGGGAAATGGACAGTGGAATAGCGTGGTTGTGTGATATGCGCAGAGATGAACCCCAAAGAGCGCTACCCATTGCATAGCAATGAACTGCATGCTAACATGTAAAAACAAAGTTCTTCCTCCCTGGGTCCCTAACCTACAGCCACACAATGCATGCCATCAACCAAACACACTGAGATACAAACAAGGGTGACACACGCCATTTGTAATTTCCCTAGACACATACAAAACATGGACATGGACTGTACTCTCAAACTGGACTGGTTACACATCCTATGACCCTGCAAAACTCATTGCCCTGGGTGCTCACCAGCACTCACAGAGAGATGCACAGCTTTAAGGTACTCCGTCAGCTAACCCTTGACAAGCCTGGGTGCAAAGCAGATAAGGAAAATAATAAAACAAAATGATTAAACACAACACATAGAAAGTCTGGCACTCTCTTGCAAGCACACAGCTAGATTAAAAGCAAAATGGAAGAGTTAGTTACAGCCTAACTGCTCTAACTAACTCCTCTTCTGCTTTGCTGTGGTTGGTGATTTGGATCGAGTATTTCTTGATTCATGCCATCCACTTGATTTAGATCTGCTCCTCCATTCTTGACCTAGATCGTTGCTTCTTACTCTAACAATAATTCTGTCCAATAATGTAATCTTGTTTTTCTGGCATATATTTTGTATGTTTAACAGTTACTATCTGTTGTTTCATTGAGCACACTGTATCCACCAGAATTTTGTAAAAAAAATAATAATCAGGATCAATGCTGCATTTGTCAAATATTAATTTCAACTCCAAAATCTTGGCTCTGATGTTTAATTCAGTCTCCTTAAATTTCATTATTAATCCCATCAATTTAAGAAAACATTTTGTTAATATTTTGTTCCATTCATTTATAAAATCTTGATCTTAAACCTCAAAAGTGGGAAATGTATTCACGCATAAATCTATTGGGATCAAGTATTCCTAATTAATGTCCACATATATCATTTGTGTTTCAATTGTCTAATCCTTAATTGCTCCATTTCATAAAATGTATCACCAAGAGTTGTGTTAGTCCAACTTGAGGAATTTTTTTTCAAATTCTTGTGTATTAAAATCTTAATCAAATGAGCAGTCCAATGATTTTTTTTTTTGGAATGTTTTATTCATTCATGTTTAAGTATACATAAGAAAAATCTAAGGCTAGAAGTGATTCCTCAACAGAAACCATATAGTCAGATCCTGATGAGTGCCAGGATCTGGAACAGGTTTTTCAGGAGAGTAAACAAAAAACAATGGGAGAACGAGGGACTGTAAATACAAAAAACAATTCAAATAGAGGGAGATATCTAGTAAGAGAGCTAGTGTATGTAACAGATAGCAATTCTGTAATCAATTTATCTAGCAAGACTCTTAGAGCCTGATGATTAAAAACTTGCTGACATACAGAGGAATCACATAAAATCTTTGGATTTTTTTTAGACTTTATATTGTTATTTTGGGGGTATCTATCACATCAAGAACTCTGCATAGTGAGATAAACAGTTCTTAAGCTAACATTTATGTTTCACAAATTATTTCAGGGACCACGCCATACCAATGAAACTTCTTAGATCATCTAGCTGGAGTGAAGGTCTCCAGCTTTAGAACGTTGGGTTCTATGTGCAGTAAAGATTAGAGTATAAAGTTTAGGATTAGTTTTGTTCCAAAAAGAAACTTTAATCTCTTAGAGAGACTTTTAGATGCCAGTCAATTCATACGGATATAGACCTTTAAGAAATACTATAAACACAGACAGATAACAGAGGATAACGATAGCTACATAGATTGTGATTTTGGAGATGATGCTGACACAAATGGATTTGATGAAATTTGTTCTTTAAAATATTTGAAAGATTCATAACCAGAAATATTAATGTCTAGGTCCTGAGGTGTCAATAGCATTACAACTAATCTTAGACCCAGATCCAATTTTTACCCTGTTCAGAGCAGAGGAAATATATTAGAGATATTTAAAAAAAGAGTTTAGGAAGATCTTACAAATTTATTATTAGAGAGATATGATAAGAGAACATCTAATTTGATTACATTTGAAAGAGATGCACTGAAGATTTTGAATCTAATTATTATTATTTTTTTTATCATTTATTTGTATAGTGCCACAAAATTCTGTAGCACTTGGCACAGAGCTAGGGATATACAATGACAAGGATATTGTGATAATATTTAAAAACATAACATTAAACAAATCTTATACAAGAAGAAGAGGGCCCTGCTCCAGAGAGCTTACAGTCTACAGGTTGAGGGTTCAGAGACACAAGGTTTGGGATAGCTTTTAACATTGATTTAAGTTGTAGCAGTGAGAAAAGGCAGCTCATGAATTATTTTGGTTAGGATGAAAAACAGAGGGAGATGGTAAGCCTTTTCAATGAGCATCTGAAGCTATACAAGGATGGAAACAGTCTTATAGAGCAGGGTATAGAACAGCATGTGAGAAGTCATGGAGGTGGGAGTGGGATGTAGAGATAATAGGAGTAGGGAGATATAGGTCAGAGGTTGATTGAAGAGGGCAGGTCGGGGAGTATTTGAAGATGATAGAGGAATTATAGTTGGGAGTGAGGCTTTTGAGTTTTTTGTAAATTAGGGTTAATATTTTAAATTGTATTCTGGAGTGTATGGGAAGCTAGTGTAGAGACTGGCAGAGCGGAGCAGCTGATGTAGATCGGCGACGTAGGTAGATGAGTCTATCTGAAGCATTGATAATAGATTGGAGAGGGAGAGGTGAAGTTTAGGAAGGCCATTTAGAAGTAGATTGCAATAATCAATGTTTGACAAAATGGGGGAATGAATAAGCATTTTTGTCGTTTTTTTGAATAAGGAAAGAGAAAATTCTGGAAATATTGGATAGGTGAACACGGCAGGATTTTGTAAGCACTTGTATATGTAGGGTGAATGTGAGTTCTGAGTCAAGTGTGACAACAAGACAGCAGACCTCGGTGAGGTGTTGAGAATAGAGTATCCAACTGTCAAAGAAATGTCAGGTGTTAAGAGGCAGTTCAGTTTTGGACAGATTGAGTTGCAGGTAGTGCGAGCATATCCAAGAGGAAATTGCAGAGAGACTGCTGGTAATTTGTAGTAAAGATGGAGCAATATCAGGAGAGGAAAGATAGATTTGGTAACATCAGCATATTGTACTGGAACTCACAGGAAGATATACGTTTTCCAAAATAGGATGCATAGAGAGAGAAAAGTAAGGGACCCATGACAGAGCCTTATGGTAATCAACTGAGAGAGGCAAAGGATCAGAGGATATGCTGTTAAAGTAAACTGAAAATGAGCGGTTTGAGAGATATGAAGCAAACCATGAGAGGGCTGTGTCTCGGATTCCAAATTAATGTAGGATTTTTACTAAGAGAGGATGGTCAACTGTGTCAAAAGCAGCACATAAGTCCAGAAAAATAAGTAAGGAGTAGTTTCTCTTTGCTTTAGCTGATAACAGATAATTTGTTACTTTAGTTAGAGTGGTTTCTGTTGAGTGTTTAGGGCAGAAACCAGATAGTAAGTGATCCAGTAAGGAGTTAGTTGAGAGAAATTGAGTTAGGCGAATATAGACCATGCGTTCAAATAATTTGGAAGCAAAGGGAAGTAAGGAGACTGGCTGGTAGTTAGAAGGGGTGGAGGGATCAAGAGAGGGCTTTTTAGGATTGGTGTGATTGGTGAATGCTTGAATGTATCAGGAAATGTGCCAACGGTTAGAGACTGATTAAAGAGATGATTTAGGGCAGGGGTTAGTAAAGCAGAGAGAGAGAGAAGAAGTTGTGAAGTCTATTTAACAAAATAGTCATCAAGCTAAATGGATTTTGACCTCCATTTTGTTGTGAGAAATGTACAAACATCGAAGAGATAAGCAATGCCAAAATTTAAATATTCAGGATATCTAATAACATAAGAAAATGTAAAACAGACAAGATAATGAGGCCTATTTATCAAGCCGTCAACCGCAAATACGCTGGAATTCCGCAGCATAATTGTGGCGAGCTTGATTCGCCTCATTTATCAAAGCCTACAGACCGGCAAAAGTTGAAATCTATGACGTAACATACGATCCGCCGGTCTCAGTCTGACACAGACCGATGCTTACGTCATTGCAGATGTTCCAAATGCAAATTTGGTACTATCTGACTACTTTTGCTAGTTCACAAATATCTAACAGGTACGCTCGCCACTATTCCGGCCCAGCATACCTGCTTTTCAATACACCGCCCTGGAGGCGGCAGATGCCATAGGAATCAAGGGGAGTCTGAAAGCAGCAAAAGCTCATGTTCGCTGCTACCCGATATCCCATTGATTTCTATGCTAGAATAAAAGTTATGTTTACACCTAACACCCTAACATGTTCCCCGAGTCTAAACACCCCTAATCTGCCGCCCTACATTATACTTATTAACCCCTAATCTGCCACCCCATCACCACCTACATAAAAGTATTAACCTCTATCCCGCCACTCCCGTAACCCGCCGCCACCTAAATAATGTATTAACCCCTATCCCGCAACTCCTGGAGCCCACCGCAACTAAATAAAGTTATTAACCCCTAAGCCCCTGGCCTCCCACATCACTACCACTTACTAAACCTATTAACCCCTAAACCGCCAGACCCCCACATCACCATAAACTTAATTAACCTATTAACCCCTAAACCTAACAACCCGCTAACTTTATTTTAAATATTAACTTATCCCTGTCTTATAATAAATTTAAACTTACCTTTAGATGTAAATTAAACTATTTTAAACTATTAATTAATCTACCCTAACTGTTATACTAAAATTACAATAAACTATATTAAACCTTAACTATTATACTGAAATTACATTCAACTATATTAAACTAATAATTAATCTACCCTAACTGTTATGCTAAAATTACATTAAACTACAAATTAAATTACATGTATTATATATTTAAAAACCTAACCCTACTCAAGTTATTTAAATCTACTATTAAAAATTACAAAGTTACAAAAAACTAACAACTAAGTTACACAAAATAACAAACACTAAGTTACAAAAAAAATAAACACTAAGTTACACAAAATAAAAAAATAAATTATCAAATATTTAAACTAATTACACCTAATCTAAGAGCCCTATGAAAATAAAAAAGCCCCCCCCAAAATAAAAAAACCCTAGCCTACAATAAACTACCAATAGCCATTAAAAGGGCCTTTTGCGGGGCATTGCCACAAATAAATCAGCTTTTTTACCTGTAAAAAAAAGTAAAATCCACCACCCACACAACCAACCCCCCAAATAAAAACCTAATCTAAAAAAACTAAGCTCCCCATTACCCTGAAAAGGGCATTTGGATGGGCATTGCCCTTAAAAGGGCAGTTAGCTCTTTTTCCTTGCCCAAACCCTAATCTAAAATTAAAACCCACCCAATAAACCCTCAAAAAAAACTAACACTAACCCCTGAAGAGCCACTTACATTTCTGAAGACCGGACATCCATCCTCAACGAAGCCGGCAGAAGTCCTCAACGAAGCGGCAGAAGTCTTCATCCAACTGGGCAGAAGTCTTCATCCAACCGGGCAGAAGTCTTCATCCAGACAGCATTTTCTATCTTCAACCATCCGGCGCGGAGCGGCTCCATCTTCAAGACATCCGGCGCGGAGCATCCTCTTCTTTTGACGTCTTCTTCAACAATGAATGTTCCTTTAAATGACATCATCCAAGATGGTGTCTCTTAGATTCCGATTGGCTGATAGAATTCTATCAGCCAATCGGAATTAAGGTTAAAAAAAAAAGGATTGAGCTTTCATTCTATTGGCTGATCCAATCAGCCAATAGAATGCGAGCTCAATCCTATTGGCTGATTGCAACAGCCAATAGGATTTTTTCAACCTTAATGGGAATCTAAGGGATGCCATCTTGGATGACGTCATTTAAAGGGACACCTCATTGTTAAGAAGACGTCGAAAGAAGAGGATGCTCCGCACCGGATGTCTTGAAGATGGAGCCGCTATGCGCCGGATGGATGAAGATAGAAGACACCGTCTGGATGAAGACTTTTGCCCGGTTGGATGAAGACTTCGGCCCGCTTGTATGAAAACTTCTGCCGGCTTCGCTGAGGATGGATGTCGGGTCTTCAGAAACTGTAAGTCGATCTTCGGGGGTTAGTGTTAGTTTTTTTTAAGGATTTATTGGGTGGGTTTTAATTTTAGTTCAAAGAAGTAATATAGCCGCACCACCATCTGTATTTAAAACATTTTTGCTTTATTGTGCCAATTAAAACAGACAACGTTTCGGACCCATGTCCTTATTCATGTCTAACATAAAACATTAAAATAAATTGAACCACTGAATTGAATCACAGGTTCAATTGATTGCGGGAATTGATATTTAATATAATAGTCACACAAGTCAAATAGTGTTAGGTACCCTATTAAATTAGTCCTTGTTGTAACAGGTATTATAGCTGGTGGTATGTTATTTGTGTGGTCTACCTTTATTATGACCACCCTGGTGGTTATTGGGTTACGTATTACCCCTTGCTGTGTTAAAGCGGGAACTGATGTTTGTTAAAGTGGTTACACACATCAAATAATGTTAGGAACCCTATTGAATTGTTTCCTATTATATTTTTCAGAATGTGGCGTGACTGCTTATAGTACACGTATTGTTAATTAGACTATCATAAAGACGCCAGATATATCATCTATTGGTTATACGTCTGGTATATGTTATACTGGCATGAGGACAAATAAATACTATGCACTACCTTATTAACAATGCAGGTCCCTCAAATAGGAGAGTTGTATGTGCAAAGGTAATATATCTATGATCCTGTTCTGGGTTAGATCTCATGCAGATCCAGTATCTAAAGTCTCTAAGATTGTAGTATATATATATGTAATCTTTAACCAGAACCTAGATGAGCTGTATGCATACAAGGATCACTTATTAAATACAAGAGTTCGTGATTCTCTCATTAAATACTATCTACAGGGAGTGCAGAATTATTAGGCAAGTTGTATTTTTGAGGATTAATTTTATTATTGAACAACAACCATGTTCTCAATGAACCCAAAAAACTCATTAATATCAAAGCTGAATAGTTTTGGAAGTAGTTTTTAGTTTGTTTTTAGTTATAGCTATTTTAGGGGGATATCTGTGTGTGCAGGTGACTATTACTGTGCATAATTATTAGGCAACTTAACAAAAAACAAATATATACCCATTTCAATTATTTATTTTTACCAGTGAAATCAATATAACATCTCAACATTCACAAATATACATTTCTGACATTCAAAAACAAAACAAAAACAAACCAGTGACCAATATAGCCACCTTTCTTTGCAAGGACACTCAAAAGCCTGCCATCCGTGGATTCTGTCAGTGTTTTGATCTGTTCACCATTGTGACAGACCCTTCTGTCAGGACTGAAAGAGTTAACTGTGTTTAGCTTTAAGAATCTAATTTCTAAAGACAGGTTTTCTGGCCTCAGCTATTGTGTGCTATAATTACATTTAAGTAATAAACAGGCCATTGTTTAATCACCCTCAGAGAACAGACGCTAGGTGATAAGACAAGCCAAATGTGTTTAAGTTGTTATCTGCCTAAGTAAAGTATTTAAGTAAAATAATTCTATTGTATCATGTCAAGGGCGCTTCTCCCTTTTATCTAATGTACAACATTCTTTCAACCCCCATCTGAGGGGGGGTCAAAAACCTGTATAAATCTGTGTGCTGCCTTCAAATAAAGTTGTCATTCTGTTTTAAACCTGAAACTGGCTGGGTTGTGAATTGCTGATTGTCTATGCAGGACATTGTTCATCTGGGGTTAACCCTTGGTACACAGTTGGTACCGTAACATTGGTGGCAAGCGACGGGAGAATCCTTATCGCCCAGAAGAGCAACTACACAAGCCAGTAACCTCAGGAAGAGGGGGATTTTTACAATACTGACTAAGATGGAAAGAGTACCAGGGACAGAAGGAACCAATGGGCCCAGCATATCAGACAGAACCCCTGAAGAAGCAAGCTTTGATCGGGCGGTTAAAATAAGACTGGCATATTATGGCCCCAACCCATCTGCCGAAATTATCGACCGGGTCATAGCAGCTGTGGAGGCCAACCTACTTCGCCAAAGCGGCGCTGCAGCAGCCCAAGTCACAGCAACCCCAGTGGAAAAGGGAAAAGTAAATTTTGCAGCTTTTAAAAACTTCCTGGAAACAGAAGGAGAGATTGATGGGTACCTTGCGGATTTTGAGAGGCAATGTGCACTACACAAGGTACCCGCAGAGGACTGGGTCACGATATTATCCGGAAAATTATCCGGCCGGGCCAGTGAGGCTTTTCGGGCCATTCCAGATGAGGAAGTCGGGGATTATAATACTGTAAAAGAGGCTCTGCTCTCCAGGTATGCGGTTACACCGGAGGCATACCGGAGGCGGTTCAGAGACACTGTTAAATTGGCTGGTGATTCCTACCTTGAGTGGGCATGTAAGGTGCACCGCACAGCAGCTCACTGGATAGCGGGGTGCCAAGCCGTATCTGGGGAAGAGGTGCTGCAGCTATTCCTGTTGGAACATTGCTTCGACAAGTTACCCGCAGGAGTTCAAGAGTGGGTTCGGGACCGTAAACCCTCCACCCTGCATGAAGCGGCTCGCTTGGCAGATGAGTATACGGATGCCCGCAAACTGGACACTGCTACCACTAAGCCCCCTGCCAGAGTGGAGTACAGACCCCCAGTCACCCCAGCACCTGCCAGTTACCAACCCCCAGCGCACCGCTATACCACACGGTCTCGGGCCACGAACTACCCTCAGAGAGCCTGGTTCAATTCGCGGGGCTACTCACAACCTATTCGGTGCTTTGGATGTAAGCAACTAGGGCACAAAAGACCAGAGTGTCCCCTAAACGCAGCGAACCAAGCACAGTCCTGGAGAAGACCCGCTAGCGGAATCCCACGTAATCCTCAGCCTGCGGCCCGCTATGTAGAGGCGCAAGAATGCTGGGGCATCCTACATGAGGCAGACCTTGTGCAAGCTGCCCACCGGAATAACCGGCAACTGGTTAAAGTGAATGGGAAGGAGGTCAGTGGTCTACGGGATACTGGTGCTACCATGACCTTGCTTCGAAAGAACTTGGTGTCTGAGAAACAGCACACAGGAGACACTGTGGCTGTGAGGGTAGCAGGGGGCACTGTGTTCCGCCTACCTGTTGCCAGGGTGCATTTGGATTGGGGAGGGGGCGCTAGACCTGTGAATGTGGGGGTCATGAAGGATTTACCAGCTGATGTTCTCCTTGGAAATACCTTGGTCCCCCTTGTTTCTGCCTATGCTCCCATGGGTCCCGCTGATGTTAACCCTGTGACTACCCGTGCTCAGATCCGTGCAGCAGAGACTGACCCCCCTGCTGCTAAGCCCCAGGACGCTGAGCTCAGTAAATCTCTATCCGCTATTGATATGTGGGAGTCACGTTACAATGCGCTGATGAAGGAGAAGAGTCACGTAGAGGATAAAATGGTCACGTTAAATAATCATGTAACAGTGCTAGCGGGAGAGAAGAGGAGTGCAGAGGAAAAAGCACGTTTAGAACAGGAATCTCTGCTAGACAAGCTGCACCGACAGACTGCAGAAAACACCAGCTTGAGAGTGGAACATGAAACATTAAGGACAAACTTAGTGACACTGGAGGAGAAGCTGACGCTGGCTCATAGGGAGGTGCAGCAACTCAAGGGCACCCTATGTCAGTATGAAGGGATTGTGGATACCTATAAAGAGCAGGTACAGAAACCACGTAAAGAAGCCGATGATATTTTGAAGGACTGTTTAGCCCTAGTCGGGGCACTGAAGAGGTTGAACCCTTATTTATACAGACAGGGATTCTCTCTCATAACGGGAATACAGATGGATTGTCCCAGCAAACTGACATGCCTACCACCCCTTAGTCCGGTCATCCCCAGGTTGACCCGCAAAAGGGTCAAGCCGGGTCTGCCGGAGTGTTCCACAAGGGGGGAGCTATGTGACAGACCCTTCTGTCAGGACTGAAAGAGTTAACTGTGTTTAGCTTTAAGAATCTAATTTCTAAAGACAGGTTTTCTGGCCTCAGCTATTGTGTGCTATAATTACATTTAAGTAATAAACAGGCCATTGTTTAATCACCCTCAGAGAACAGACGCTAGGTGATAAGACAAGCCAAATGTGTTTAAGTTGTTATCTGCCTAAGTAAAGTATTTAAGTAAAATAATTCTATTGTATCATGTCAAGGGCGCTTCTCCCTTTTATCTAATGTACAACATTCTTTCAACCCCCATCTGAGGGGGGGTCAAAAACCTGTATAAATCTGTGTGCTGCCTTCAAATAAAGTTGTCATTCTGTTTTAAACCTGAAACTGGCTGGGTTGTGAATTGCTGATTGTCTATGCAGGACATTGTTCATCTGGGGTTAACCCTTGGTACACAGTTGGTACCGTAACATTGGTGGCAAGCGACGGGAGAATCCTTATCGCCCAGAAGAGCAACTACACAAGCCAGTAACCTCAGGAAGAGGGGGATTTTTACAATACTGACTAAGATGGAAAGAGTACCAGGGACAGAAGGAACCAATGGGCCCAGCATATCAGACAGAACCCCTGAAGAAGCAAGCTTTGATCGGGCGGTTAAAATAAGACTGGCATATTATGGCCCCAACCCATCTGCCGAAATTATCGACCGGGTCATAGCAGCTGTGGAGGCCAACCTACTTCGCCAAAGCGGCGCTGCAGCAGCCCAAGTCACAGCAACCCCAGTGGAAAAGGGAAAAGTAAATTTTGCAGCTTTTAAAAACTTCCTGGAAACAGAAGGAGAGATTGATGGGTACCTTGCGGATTTTGAGAGGCAATGTGCACTACACAAGGTACCCGCAGAGGACTGGGTCACGATATTATCCGGAAAATTATCCGGCCGGGCCAGTGAGGCTTTTCGGGCCATTCCAGATGAGGAAGTCGGGGATTATAATACTGTAAAAGAGGCTCTGCTCTCCAGGTATGCGGTTACACCGGAGGCATACCGGAGGCGGTTCAGAGACACTGTTAAATTGGCTGGTGATTCCTACCTTGAGTGGGCATGTAAGGTGCACCGCACAGCAGCTCACTGGATAGCGGGGTGCCAAGCCGTATCTGGGGAAGAGGTGCTGCAGCTATTCCTGTTGGAACATTGCTTCGACAAGTTACCCGCAGGAGTTCAAGAGTGGGTTCGGGACCGTAAACCCTCCACCCTGCATGAAGCGGCTCGCTTGGCAGATGAGTATACGGATGCCCGCAAACTGGACACTGCTACCACTAAGCCCCCTGCCAGAGTGGAGTACAGACCCCCAGTCACCCCAGCACCTGCCAGTTACCAACCCCCAGCGCACCGCTATACCACACGGTCTCGGGCCACGAACTACCCTCAGAGAGCCTGGTTCAATTCGCGGGGCTACTCACAACCTATTCGGTGCTTTGGATGTAAGCAACTAGGGCACAAAAGACCAGAGTGTCCCCTAAACGCAGCGAACCAAGCACAGTCCTGGAGAAGACCCGCTAGCGGAATCCCACGTAATCCTCAGCCTGCGGCCCGCTATGTAGAGGCGCAAGAATGCTGGGGCATCCTACATGAGGCAGACCTTGTGCAAGCTGCCCACCGGAATAACCGGCAACTGGTTAAAGTGAATGGGAAGGAGGTCAGTGGTCTACGGGATACTGGTGCTACCATGACCTTGCTTCGAAAGAACTTGGTGTCTGAGAAACAGCACACAGGAGACACTGTGGCTGTGAGGGTAGCAGGGGGCACTGTGTTCCGCCTACCTGTTGCCAGGGTGCATTTGGATTGGGGAGGGGGCGCTAGACCTGTGAATGTGGGGGTCATGAAGGATTTACCAGCTGATGTTCTCCTTGGAAATACCTTGGTCCCCCTTGTTTCTGCCTATGCTCCCATGGGTCCCGCTGATGTTAACCCTGTGACTACCCGTGCTCAGATCCGTGCAGCAGAGACTGACCCCCCTGCTGCTAAGCCCCAGGACGCTGAGCTCAGTAAATCTCTATCCGCTATTGATATGTGGGAGTCACGTTACAATGCGCTGATGAAGGAGAAGAGTCACGTAGAGGATAAAATGGTCACGTTAAATAATCATGTAACAGTGCTAGCGGGAGAGAAGAGGAGTGCAGAGGAAAAAGCACGTTTAGAACAGGAATCTCTGCTAGACAAGCTGCACCGACAGACTGCAGAAAACACCAGCTTGAGAGTGGAACATGAAACATTAAGGACAAACTTAGTGACACTGGAGGAGAAGCTGACGCTGGCTCATAGGGAGGTGCAGCAACTCAAGGGCACCCTATGTCAGTATGAAGGGATTGTGGATACCTATAAAGAGCAGGTACAGAAACCACGTAAAGAAGCCGATGATATTTTGAAGGACTGTTTAGCCCTAGTCGGGGCACTGAAGAGGTTGAACCCTTATTTATACAGACAGGGATTCTCTCTCATAACGGGAATACAGATGGATTGTCCCAGCAAACTGACATGCCTACCACCCCTTAGTCCGGTCATCCCCAGGTTGACCCGCAAAAGGGTCAAGCCGGGTCTGCCGGAGTGTTCCACAAGGGGGGAGCTATGTGACAGACCCTTCTGTCAGGACTGAAAGAGTTAACTGTGTTTAGCTTTAAGAATCTAATTTCTAAAGACAGGTTTTCTGGCCTCAGCTATTGTGTGCTATAATTACATTTAAGTAATAAACAGGCCATTGTTTAATCACCCTCAGAGAACAGACGCTAGGTGATAAGACAAGCCAAATGTGTTTAAGTTGTTATCTGCCTAAGTAAAGTATTTAAGTAAAATAATTCTATTGTATCATGTCAAGGGCGCTTCTCCCTTTTATCTAATGTACAACATTCTTTCAACCCCCATCTGAGGGGGGGTCAAAAACCTGTATAAATCTGTGTGCTGCCTTCAAATAAAGTTGTCATTCTGTTTTAAACCTGAAACTGGCTGGGTTGTGAATTGCTGATTGTCTATGCAGGACATTGTTCATCTGGGGTTAACCCTTGGTACACAGTTGGTACCGTAACAACCATCAACATTGCGTGCAGCAGCAACCACAGCCTCCCAGACACTGTTCAGAGAGGTGTACTGTTTTCCCTCCTTGTAAATCTCACATTTGATGATGGACCACAGGTTCTCAATGGGGTTCAGATCAGGTGAACAAGGAGGCCATGTCATTAGATTTTCTTCTTTTATACCCTTTCTTGCCAGCCACGCTGTGGAGTACTTGGACGCGTGTGATGGAGCATTGTCCTGCATGAAAATCATGTTTTTCTTGAAGGATGCAGACTTCTTCCTGTACCACTGCTTGAAGACGGTGTCTTCCAGAAACTGGCAGTAGGACTGGGAGTTGAGCTTGACTCCATCCTCAACCCTAAAAGGCCCCACAAGCTCATCTTTGATGATACCAGCCCAAACCAGTATCCACCTCCACCTTGCTGGCGTCTGAGTCGGACTGGAGCTCTCTGCCCTTTACCAATCCAGCCACGGGCCCATCCATCTGGCCCATCAAGACTCACTCTCATTTCATCAGTCCATAAAACCTTAGAAAAATCAGTCTTGAGATATTTATTGGCCCAGTCTTGACGTTTCAGCTTGTGTGTCTTGTTCAGTGGTGGTCGTCTTTCAGCCTTTCTTACCTTGGCCATGTCTCTGAGTATTGCACACCTTGTGCTTTTGGGCACTCCAGTGATGTTGCAGCTCTGAAATATGGCCAAACTGGTGGTAAGTGGCATCTTGGCAGCTGCACGCTTGACTTTTCTCAGTTCATGGGCAGTTATTTTGCGCCTTGGTTTTTCCACACGCTTCTTGCGACCCTGTTGACTATTTTGAATGAAACGCTTGATTGTTCGATGATCACGCTTCAGAAGCTTTGCAATTTTAAGAGTGCTGCATCCCTCTGCAAGATATCTCACTATTTTTGACTTTTCTGAGCCTGTCAAGTCCTTCTTTTGCCCCATTTTGCCAAAGGAAAGGAAGTTGCCTAATAATTATGCACACCTGATATAGGGTGTTGATGTCATTAGACCACACCCCTTCTCATTACAGAGATGCACATCACCTAATATGCTTAATTGGTAGTAGGCTTTCGAGTCTATACAGCTTGGAGTAAGACAACATGCATAAAGAGGATGATGTGGTCAAAATACTCATTTGCCTAATAATTCTGCACTCCCTGTATATGTATGCAGTATTAGGTGCTGGTTCATATATCTACCTATATTAGCAATTATTGGCCGCTGCCAGAATGCGCTATATGCCAACAATGGTCATAAGTTGAGTACACGAGTTAGTGACTCTCTTTAAATTCTATCTATGTGTGTGCATACGATTGTTCTATTTTCCGCATATAGTAAATTAGATTTAATTGTAGCTGGGGAGTACACGATGTCTGTCACATTCAATTCAGGATACTGGTCTATTAATAGTTGGTTTCCATATTTGTGATCAAAATATACACTTTAATGGTAGCTTTGTATATAATTTACATATATTATAGAGTAACCTAGGTTGTAGTGCTAGTGTGTGGAGAGGTCGTCATATGTTTATGTGTGGCCCGGATGCTTTCCGATTTGAGAGCATAACATCTTTAAATAATTTATTAATATAAGAATTATTTTCCCATCTCGTAAGCAAATATTGATAGGATTTGTACTATTTCGTGTTACTCTTATCTCTTAAGTAGGAGTGTTTGTTTATACTGTCTGTTTGAGCTCCATTAAATGCACCGTTTGATTCAAACAGTGTTCGTTACTGTTTTATTGTACCCGGATGTGGGTTACATGCAAGCCGTATATCTATAATATAGATGTTTGTATAATGTTAATAATTACAGTATCGTGGCCAGGCGTGTACCCACCTCTTATATATAGTGTTGTTATACTGTATTCAACTTAAAATTCCGGTATATGATATTATTTTTACTCTTTTTGAGCTTTCTATTTGTAGTACTCGATTTTTCCACATACGATATAAACTAAATTAGCGTTGTCATACTGTTACATTATTGTCTTTAAGATATTCACTTGTAAGTTTTGACTATCTTAAATATAGTAACATAGCGTTATCCACATAGTTAGGAAAAAGGTAGTGTATCAAATTACGCAACCGCTAGTGCTTATACGTTCTAGATTGAATAACTGCTGGGTACCTGCAGTGTAACAGTTTTAAACAGTGATCGTTACCGGTTAGTTATACCCGGATGTGGATTACCTCAAAGCCGTATATCTATAATATTAATGTTTTTCCACTGTTTAAAGATTACGGTATAATAACCAGGCGTGTGCCCACTTAGTATCTATAGTGCTATTGCACTGTGTTGAACTTAAGTACACCCCTTGTCCGATATTATTGGTTCTCTTTTGCGAACTAAATATTATTAGTATTCAGTTGCCCACATATGTTTAAATTAGATTCAAGTGGTAATGCTGTTAAGTTTTTATCATTAAGATATACGATTATGAATTACAATTTACTTAAATTTTGTAACATAGCGTTACCCACTTAGTTGGAAGGGAGAAAATACACCTGAGTACACCACCGCTAGTATTACTAAGTTCTGATTTAAATAACTACTAATAATGTTACACGCATAGGAGCGTACTGTGATGCAGCTTCACTTTGACTGAATTAAAAGGCGTCTGTCACTACTGACGCGTTTCGCCCGTACAGAGCTTTCTCAAAGGCAGCGAGCTGCCAAATGTTCAAATATTTATGTGCTACGTTCTCTAGTTGTACCGCCCCTTTTGGATCCTGATTGGTTCAGGGCTCTGGGGGTGTGTATCATCTATTCTGTTAAGGTAGTATATACCTTTTGGAGTATTCTGCAACTTTAGCTGTTTGGTTTTTTATAGAAGAGGAGAATATTTTTGTTATTTAGGCAATCTAGTCTATATAGAGAGGTTGTATTGAATAACAACAGATTTTGTTACTTCATGTCTTTTATTCATACTTAAAGGGACAGTAAACCTTACAAATAATGTTATATAATTCTGCACATAGTGCAGAATTATGTAACATTATTTAGGTGCTATAGCCATAAACGCCTTTTTTACCTTTTAATTTGTTAAAAATATGACGCTTTTACAGAACCGCTCTCTGCTGAGCAGGTCTGTTATATTTAGTCAGTGCATCGGGCCAGCTGTATAGTCACAGCCCGGCCCGACCGCGCCATAGCACTAAGTGCAGCTCGCTGCTCTCTGCTCTCTGCTGAGCGGGTCTGTTATATTTAGTCAGCGCATCGGGCCAGCTGTATAGTCACAGTCCGGCCTGACCGCGCCATAGCACTAAGTGCAGCTCGCTCCTGTCACAGCGAGCGGGTCTGTAAAAGCGCCATATTTTTAAGAAATGAAAAGGTAAAAAAGGCATTTATGGCTATAGCACCTAAATAATGTTATATAATTCTGCACTATGTGCAGAATTATATAACATTATTTTTAAGGTTTACTGTCCCTTTAAGGGAAATATTATTTGGAGAATTATGGTGAATAAACATCTAGTCGTGATGTCTGCTATCCTTGTTTTCAAATGCTTTCTTATTCCTATTTTTCATCAATCTCTTGGTTAGTGAATTTTATTGTAATATGAGGAATATGAGTGTTCTGCTTATTAATATCCTTGATGGGAATGTATTATGTGATCATGCCCAGGAGAATTAATGGCTGGAGGGATGGCTGTATCTCTCATAAAGACTCGTCATTTGACTAAAGTTTGAGAAAAATTATATGTAATTGATATCCTATATTTGTAGTGCTGTGTATCTACTACGGTGTGATCTCACATGAACTATCTCTTTTCCGTGTCATTAAATGTGATTAAAACTGTGAAGTGTTACTGAGTGAATGTGATGGTGTTGCTGGGTATCATTACTGGGTTAGATATGAACTATATTACTACTGTCTGAGTATGTTACCAAATAAGTGTGATAAAAAGTGTGTGATGTGCTGCCTCATAAATTGGCCTCTCACAGGGCATGGTCGGTATATTTACAAAGTTACAGTGGTGTACTGCCTGGGAGAGAAAAACATGTGATAATGAATTAAAATTGTGACAATAGGTGAAAAAGAGGAACTGGGTTGCTAGTGGAAAAACATGTGAGGAAAAGATGTTGGGGGGGGGGCAATAGGTGAAAAAGAGGAACTGGGTTGCTAGTGGAAAAACATGTGAGGAAAAGATGGTGGGGGGGGGGGTTGGTTAGCCAATTAAAAAAGTGTGAAAATAAATAAATGTGGAAGTAAACATAAATATGTGAATATTCTAAGTAAGTAGTGAAAGAATAGTGAATTATGCTATGGAAATTGTTAATTGCATTGCTAAGTGAATTGAGAGTTGGTCTGGTTCACAGACCTCAATCTTGTGCAGCGGTGCTCATTCCCTGTTATAAATTGTGTTTGGGAGATACACATCTTAGGGAATTTGTGTAGTAATACATAGTTTAATTCTTAAAAAGATACAAATATCTGATCATATAATCAGTTATGTTAAAAAAGTTTGTATTTTATAAGAAAATATAATAGTTATTCTGCTCGTTCATTCCCTTTGGGACCACTGTTTTAAGCCTATAAATCCATTTGGTTTCAGCCTTCAGGAGTGCTGTCTCAAGGTCACCCCCTCTGATTCCTAAGCTTATTTTCTCAATACGCCAACATACAAGATCTTGTTTGTTAGATTGATGATAATTTAAAAAATGGGTTGCTACACTTGTGAGTGTTTTGCCTTTTTCTCTGTCACTGGCCGCATTTTTTATATTCCTTAGATGTTCCATTAGTCGTGTATGTAAGTTTCTGTGTGGTCATACCCACGTATAACAAATTGTAACTGCATCTTAGAGCATAGATTACTCCCTCCATGTTGCAACTGATATATCTCTTGATCGTATATCTTGTTCCAAATCTATCAATAAATTCTGTGGTTGGAGTCATGTATATACAAGTGCTACAGTTCTCGCATCTGTAAGAGCCTAGTCTGAAAGCCGTTGTAGTTCTTTTAGTCTGGAAGTGACTACTGCTTACCAGATCTCTTATGTTTTTGGTCCTTCTATACCCAATCATTGGTCTCTCTCCTATTTGTGATTTTAAATTTGCATCTGACATCAGTATGTTCCAATGTTTGTTAAGGATTTTGACTACTTCTGGTGTTTGATGGTTGTACGTGAGGATAAGCATTGGAGTTTGTGTATCTTTTTTTGTTTTTTGTATAGTAATTCTATCCTATTGGTATGTAAGGCTTTGTATCTTGCTTTTTTGATGCTGGTTTTACTATAACCTCGTAGCACCAGTCTCTCAGATAGTTCTTTGGCTCTGATCTTGAAGATCTCATCATTTGAACAGTTTCGTCTGATTCTTAAAAATTCACCAACTGGAAGGCTTTTAATAGTTCCTGGTACGTGAGAACTAGTACTATACAGAAGGCTATTTGTGGCAGTTCTTTTTCTGTACAGGTCTGTTTCTATATTGCCTTGTTGGTCTTTGCAGATAGTTACATCAAGAAAATTAATTTTGCTCTGGTTCGCCTCATGCGTTAATTTGATGTTTAGGTTGTTTGTGTTCAATATTTTCAAGAATTTGAGTAGATTCATAGTTTCCTTCCCAGATGAAGAATATGTCATCTATAAAGCGGAGCCAAAGAGGAATCTTGTCAGTATATTCTGTATTTGTGTCGGTAAATACATGCTTAGCCTCCCACCACCCTAAAAAGAGGTTCACATACGTGGGGGCGCATGCAGTCCCCATGGCTGTGCCCCGGGTATGAAGGTAAAATCTACCATCGAATATGAAGAAGTTGTAATTCAATATATATTTTAACAGCTTGATAATCAGTTCATTGTGTTCTTCATCTTCCTCTGATTTCTGATCCAGAAAATATTGTATTGCTGTCACTCCGTCTTGATGATTTATTGAAGTATATAATGATTCCACATCTGTGGTTACCAGCCAAGTATTTTCGTTGAGGTTGATGTTTTCCAACTTTTGGAGTAGTTGCATTGTGTCTTGTATGTATGATGGTAAATCCCATACATATTCTCTCAAACGGAAGTCTACATACTGACTTGCTTTTTCTGTGATTCATCCAATGCCAGATACAATGGGCCTTCCTGGAGGGTTTTTGGGGTCTTAGGTATCAGATAAAACGTTGGTATTTTTGGATTAGACACTGATAGAAATTTCTTTTCTTTATCTGTAATGATTCCATGGCCAAATGCTTGATTGATAGTGTGATCGTAAATTTTTTTGTATCCCATCCCATTTTTTTGTATCCCATCAACTTTATTTAGTTGTGGTGGGCTCCGGGAGCGAAGGGATAGGGGTTAATACATTTAGCTAGTTGTGGAGGTGTTGGCGAGTGGCGGAATAGGGGTTAATAAGTTTATTACAGTTGCGGTGGGCTCCGGGAGCGGCGGGATAGGGGTTAATAACTTTATTTAGTTGCGGCGTGGTCCGGGAGCGGCGGGATAGGGATTAAACAGTTTAGTATGGTGGCAGGGTTTAGTGACAGGATATAAATAAAGCTGGTAAAAAGCCGAATAGCAGCGAGATCAATGACTGTTAGCAACAGTCCGCTGCTCATCACCCCGTACTTGGTGCGCGGCTTTTTGACAGCTTTTTATATAAATATGGAGAGCGTATTCAGGTCCGTGGCTGCGATGTTAGGCAATGTAAGGTGAGCGTATTTGGTGCAGTCGAATGCAAGTAAGTTGACGGCTTGATAAGTAGACCTCATAGACTGAAGTCTCACTCCCATCTGGGACAAAAACATAAAGCTATTATTCCTCTGTAATTTGCATCATGTTCTGCTGAATGAACAACTTGAATATTCAGGCTTGTAAGAGTGCAGATTCTTCTTGCTTAAAGTTTTAATCAGTGATTATTATTTTTTTTTAGAAAACAATATCAACCAGCTTTATAAAATATATCAAGAACGTATTTCAACTCTTCCAAGAATTTATTTTCAAAGTATTAATATGAAGTGGTATACTTGGGTATGAAACTAAAAATTAAACTTGCATGATTCGAATAAGGCATGTCATTTTAAGACACTTTTAAATTCACTTCCAATTTCAAATGCACTTTCTATTTTTGGTATCCTTTGTTAAAAATGAATATGTAATCACAGTTCTTAGTGCTCCACATGAATATACTGAAGTTAAACAGCCCCCGAAAAAACAATAAAACCTCAAATATTGGAAGCAACTTGAAGATGCAAAGAGAAAATATGTGCACATGTGGAACTATATATTTGAGCTATGCTGACAATGTTGTGTCTATGTTCTGAAGTATGTTTTCCTATGATCCTCATTAGAGAAAAGAAACATACATAGAGGCCTATCTATCAAGATCTGAATGGAGCTTGAAGGCCCGTGTTTCTGGCGAGTCTACAGACTCGCCAGAAACACAAGTTATGGAGCAGCGGTCTAAAGCTCTGCTCTGATGAGGCCGACAGGAATCGCCACAATTCAACCCGATTGAGTACGATCAGGTTGATTGACAACCCCCTGCTGGCGACCCAGTGGCCGCGAGTCTGCAGGGGGCGGCGTTGCACGAGCAGTTCTTGTGAGCTACTGGTGCAATGCTGAATACGGAGAGCGCATTGCTCTCCGCATTCAGCGTTGTCTGTCGGACCTGATCCGCACTGTCAGATCAGGTCCAACAGACATTTGTTAAATTGGCCTCTTTGTCTAATATATGCTCAGCACTCTCAAAAATGGAGCTGTGTCTCCAAACTATGTAAAAAACCTATTTTCCTTTCAATAAAGCTAATTCAAGGGAAAAAAAAAAGATGTTATGTTTTGGTTGTATGAATATTTTTTGTGATAAGCTTGTGATAGACTGTGATAGGCATGTGATAGGCTGTGATAGGCATGTCATAGGCATTTGATGGGCATGTGATAGGTTTGTAATAGGCATGCGATAGGCATGTGATGGGCATGTGATGTTTGTAATAGACATGCGATAGGCATGTGATGGACATGTGATGGGCATGTGATAGGTTTGTTATAGGCATGCGATAGGCATGTGATGGGCATGTGATAGGTTTGTAATAGGCATGTGATGGGCATTTGATGGGCATGTGATAGGCATGCGATAGGCTTGCCCATTCTATGATTTATCAAAATTTGCTGGGTGGGACTCAATATGTTTTCAATAACTTTGTTAAAGGAAAAAAATAACAGTCATAACCATTTTTTGATAGAAAATTGAATCAACACTTCCGTCATTCCTCTTCTCTTGTGCCCAGAGACTAACCAGGCAGTTGCCTCATCATTGTGCTATATTATGTCTGTGGTACAACCGCCATCTTTAGCCCCATAAAACTGCTTTATGCAGTTTAAAAAAAAAGTTTTTTTTATTTTTTTATTATAGAAACACTAAGGTTTTGGACCAATTGGGGCACTTTTTGAAAATTAACCAGAGATCTGATCTCTTGCTAATTTTCGGAGCACTAATTGCTCCCAGGAGCTTGTGGTAGCAATAACCACTAGTAATGGCTGGTTATTTATCACATATTTGCCTGTTTAACGTGAGCAATAAATTTGTACTCCACTAGTAATCTGGCCCTTAATTTTAGTAGGCAACCACAAAGAAGAATTGCTTGTTCCAAAGAAAATGTCAATGATTAAAGAAACCTGTGTCCGATACCACTGGTAGAGTGGTATTGTAGCCTTAGGAATGCCCCCAATGGTCTTGCTGCCTTTCATACTAAAAAAATATATATAACAGCATTATTGGCATTTTTACAAGTCATGTTTAACCCCTTGGTTTCCAATGCATTGCAGTTTTCTCTAATAGCCAATGGGTTAATATCTTACTAATTAAACAAACAAGAGAGAGAGAGCGCAATAATAATTATTTCTGTGGTAATTAATGCATACGTCTCTCTCAGAAGCTGTTATAGCCTCATTTTCAGCTTGAAGATAAAGAAGCTCACCCAGCTTGGCAGTGATGAGGTCAGAATCCTTAGACAATCATTGCAAACAGACATCAATTCCTTTTAAGTTCCCAATAGACTTCAAACCCATATGTTTCTTCCAAGATTTTATACTAGTCATGCATTGTGATGCACAGAGAATGTTAAAGAGGATCCTGGCAAAGATTCTGCAAGTGCCTTAAATAAATATTGTATTACTAAACTTTACAATGCTGTATAGCAGTGACCTTGTCTGGACATGCAAGGACCAATACCGTATTATGTGCTAGCTAGGCACGTTCCCTTTATTCTGAAACTCTAAAATGCTGAGAGTCAAATGCATAAAAAGGAAGTTATGTGTAAGACTGCACTTATCGGCAGTGGCGTTACTCCATCCTTTTCACCATCCAGCACCATAGCAAGTGCTTCAGTCCCAGCCTTAGCTTGTCCTGTCCTTCATTCAAGTTGCTGATCTGTTTTTTTTTTTATTAAAGGGATACTCAACCCAAATTTTTTTTTTCATGATTCAGATTATGGGGCCGATTTAGCAATGTCTTTCTGGCATAATACGCTGTAGCGTATCATGTCCGACAGACATCGCTGAATGTGGACGACATACGCTGTTTGCATTCAGCATTGCACAAGCAGTTCTAATGAACTGCTTGTGCAATGCTGCCCCCTGCAGAATCATGGCCAATCGGCCGCTAGCAGAGGGTGTCAATTAACCTGATCATATTCAATCGGGTTGATTGCTGTACGCCACTCAGAGCCTGCGGATCCAGTAAAGAAACAGTGGTCTTAAGAACGCTGCTTCTTAACTCCTGTTTCTGGCGAGCATAAAAGCTTGCACGGAAACAGGGTGAGTTGTCCCCATTCAGGGCATAGTAAATCTGCCCCAAAATATGCAATTTTAAGCAACTTTCTAATTTTCTACTATTATCAATTTTTCTTCTTTCTCTTGCTATCTTTATTTAAAAAGCTTAGAAGCCGGGTTATTTTTGGTTCATCACCCTGGATAATGCTTGCTTATTGTTGGCTATATTTAGCCACCAATAAGCAAACGTAACCCAAGTTCTGAACCAAAAATGTGCCGGCTCTTAAGCTTTACATTCCTGCTTTTTAAATAAAGATAGCAAAAGAACAAACAAAAATTTATAATAGGAGTAAATTTGAAAGTTGCTTAAAATTTCTGCTCTATCTGAATTATTAAACAAAAAAATAATAATTGGGTTTAGTGTCCTTTTAAGAGAATGTCCTGTCCTACTTCCAGCTTGCTTAATTGGTCTGAATAAGTTCTATACTAGCTCAGGGGTACAGACACAGCCTGTTCAGGCTAATGCTTGTCCTGATCTGCTGACCCAGTCTATTGAAGATTATGCATGAATGAGGCTAACGTGCAGTTCCAACAAGCCAAAAGGTGTGACATGACTAAGTCCAGTGCCGCATGCAAGTTATTAACCTTGTCTATTCTAGTATAGAGATTCTTCTGTTCTGCTTCCAAGCTCCATCTTGACTAAATAATTGAGTATATAACAGAGCTAAAAAGATATTTGTTATTAAAAAAAACAGGGTGCATTAACTCTCAACATTTGTGGATAGGTATTAGAGACTCAGGAGGTTGAGGGGGCTTTATTTGTTTTGTTGATGAGGGCGTGCCGGGAGGGTGACTTCACAGCTGGATTATGGGTAGGTCATCGGTGTGTGTGTGCAGTTGATGGGCTTGTCTAGATGGGTTATCTGCGTGGCTGGGTGGTCTATGGGCAGGGATAAGTGAAATTCTACAACTCAGGATATTTTGTCTGTCATGAAATTTAAATATAACAATGGTATATTTTGGATCTGCTTGTCCTGCTGAAACAAACAATATGTCATTTGTACGGTTCACTTACTAAAGTTTGACTTTGGCTCAGGACTGGGGTTTTAAAAATGTCTAAGCAGTGAAAGGGTTAAATGCTTCATATACAAACCTTAAAATAACATGTATTTCTTCTTGGCCATTGAAGACTTCTTTAACCAAAATCTGTCACTTGATCTGTCCCTAGTACCCACTAAATTTGACCCAGCTCCACCGTGGTCCCCGTTTGAGTCCCTCAGGGTCATAAGTTTTCTGAGGGCATGGGGGTTCTTTGCAGATCCCCTTAGGAAGCACACTCCATGGGAGATAAGATGGAAAACTGAGTCTAAATGCCCCAAACCTCTTACAATACATTATAACCTCCTTCTATCAGAACTTACTATGGGGATTCCGTGGCAATATAAAGCGTGGAGCAGAGAGATTGACACCAATTTCTCGGACCAAGATTGGGAGAATGCTATTATGCTAACCAAAAAAACTATCCACTGCGTCACCATGCTAGACGTGTATATCAAATTGCTCTTGAAGTGGCATAGGACTCCTGCGAAACTAGCTAGAATGTATCCCACAGCTTCGCCGCTATGTTAGCGGGGATGTGGTATAGTTGGCTCTGATCTGCATGTTTGGTGGGATTGCCCGAAAATAGTCCCAATGTGGAGAGAGATTAAGAGATTATGCGAATCGTTAAATCTTATTCCTGAGGTCTCATCAGCCAACGCTCTATTGCATATCATAGAAAGTGATACGCCACAGGTGTTGAAGAGATTACTGATATATATATTTACTGCAGTCAAGTTGTGCCTCACCAGAGCCTGGAAATCTCCTGAACCCCCTAGTTAAATCGAAATACACGCAGTAATAGATTATATGTCCAACATGGAGATTTTTCTTCAATTCGATTGATCAGATGGACATCTACTGGTTGATATGGGATACCTGGTTACATAAACAATGAAACTCCCTTTGACACATCAAATCCCCCCACCCCACCACTTTTTTTTTTTTTTTCTCTCCCTTTCTTACCTAGTCATATTTCCAATCTCTTCCTTTCTAACTCGTCTAGACTTTTCGGATTGTCTATTGTCTATATAGGAAGATCTGAAACCCTACATACTTCCCCTCCTCCTAGTTTCACAAAATCAGACTGGATGCTATACCTAATTCTTTATTATTCTGAGGGACATATTTTCAAAATTTTGTGGATCATATGATGTTATGGAAATGTTATATATGCATGACACCCTTTGAACCAGATATACAAAGTTTGTATCTTTGATCTATCAAGTATGTATGTGAACTCTGAAAATACCTACATGACTATCTATGATCTATATTCAAAAAGTTTGATTATTATCGGTATCTTGACAGTCATCATGTACTTTCATGAATGAACAGGTTATGTTTTTACCTTTATTTTGACTGACATCTTGTACACTACTGTTTATACTGGTTTATTGTATGACATTGTAAAAATTTTCAATAAAAAATATTTAAAAAAAATTTAAAAAAATAACATGTATTTCCTACACACAGACAATGATAACAGATCCAAATTGCAAGCTTGAAAATAAAGAAAAAGTGGCACTCATGGGTTCTCAAATGCACAAAACGCTGGTTTTTATTTTTGCAAGTAGAACAACAAATCTGTAAGGCACATTGGTGTTGTTTGTGATATTTATCAGCTGCACACCGAGCTTGTAAAACATGTATGAGCAATATATAACACCCATAAGTATCAAATAAGTGTAAATGTAATAGTAATGCTCTCGCCTGTGCTGCCTTTGGGTACAATTTGCTTTGGCAGCAATGTGCTAGTGGGAGCATTTCCACGTTCCAGTTATTGAATTGTTCTCAACTATAATAAACAAGCAACAGAACTGAAGCATTAATATAAAGGCAATGGGTATATGGGAACCATAATGTGTGTAGCACAGACTGTGCAGAGATAAACACCAGTATGATACTCACTTACCAGCTGGATATGATGTTGTTCTGCTGAAGTGCAGAGGTGATGCATATCCTTGGTGTATTAACAGGTGCTTGTGTATTAGTCAGACATAGAGCTAGATCCAAAGGCTGTCTAGGTCCCTCCTGTATAGGTGATCTTCCTAATTCATTTAGGCTCTTTCACTTATCTGTTCCAGTATTTCTGCCATGTTCATGTATATTGGTGTTAAGCGCGCAATATATGATATTTCTCTCAGTAAAGGAGATCCACTAACAACTCGGAACAACAAATATTATAACCTCTACACGTTAGGAACTCGTTTGTATGTTTGTTTTTAAATGTTTTATATATATATATAATCAAAATAAAAAAATTCTGTGTGTGAAGAACATTGGCATGTTAAATAAGTACAGTAAATATACAATAAAACACAAATACATATGTACACACACACACACACACACACAAATATATATATATATATATATATATATATATATATATATATATATATATATATTTAGCTATGTATGTATGTATATATAAAATAAATATAGCCCTTTACAGTCACACATTTTGTCATATACCATATACCTTTGAACCTTTTTTTAATATTTATGTGAATAATATTTATCAGATAAAGTTTATATAAGTTGTAACTGTAAAGTTTAATGTATTTATGTTCTTTTTTAACACACTACCTTTTACTCAAGGTTTTCAGACGATGAGCGTAAAATGTGATTTACTAGTTTACTTTCAACTTGTAATACAAATGCTATTTCCGTTGTGTGCAAAAACTCGATATCACTCAACTGCAACAGTCAGCGTGCCACTTGTAATTTAGCCCTATATTGTATCACTTCCCCACAGCCCCACAACCCCTGTGACTCTACTTCCCCCACCCGTACTGTTCTTACTGAATACCCACAACTCCTCCCACAGGCCTCCATAACTAAGTCTCCAGCCTCCTGGCACCAGAATTTTGCAGGTAAATAAATGTTTGCCCACCAAATTTCTCTTATATAAAACTGCCCCTGTCTACCCCACTCACCTCAGTCTTGAAGCATGATAGCCATTTAGCCAATGAGGGCAGACATTTTAATTTTAGATGACAAGTTACATACCCACCGCAGGTTTACTTTTTAACTGTCTCTGCTCTTAACATCTGACAAAGTGTACAGTATACAAAACAACATGATATTTGTTACATCTATATAAAGAATAATCTTTAGCAAAATTACCTTGTTCAGCGTCACTGGCCTTGTACCTCTTATTATAAAATCGTTTGGAATTTGTTTTAGTGCATTTGATGGTGCTCAATACGCACTTAATGCCGGCTCCCTCTAAGTTATTAAAAAAAAAAACAACAACAAATTAAAATGTATTTTTCCTAGGCTGAGAAGCAGGATTTTTATTAAATTATCACTTGAAAGTACCAAGAGGCTTAACCAAACTAAATAGAATTTAATCAACATCCTATATATCTGAGCAACCTCCCGCAATAATCAACAAGGGAAAAATTCATTAATGTTGATTTTCCTTCTAGATTGAATCTAGGAAAATAAGTATTATCTTCACTCCTTCCCTGTGATATCTTGTGTTAGCCTAAATTACTGCAAATGTCAAAGACAAATATCTATAGTTAAAATAAAGCTGGTTAAGCCTAATATCTTCACGCTGTACGCAATATCAAACAATACCATTAAGTTATTTGTATTACCTTGTAAAGCATTCAAATATTGACATGCCAATATCACAAAATCATTACTCTGCAAGTGAGGAGCCAGCATCTCCTTGTAATTAGGAATAAAAAGAGAGATATTGCAGAGATTTAGGTGAGGCTCAAATTGCGTTACGAAAGATCAGAAAATCTGAGAAAAAGAATACAATAAAACAAAGCAATAAGAGGCATTAAAGCACATGAAATGGCTTGATAATAAAACCGTATATTTATAAAGCCCTTTCCTTTTTTAAGCACAATTTACAGATGTTGTTGATTTCAGTTGTAAGTATAGGTATCGTGCTTAGCGCACATTTTTAAAGCAGTTTATTTTACTCAAAAAAGACACGTCGCTTTATAGCATTATTTAAAATATATTTCCCAGGATTAGCACAAAATGAACAATATGTATTAAATTGTAAAACAACTAGTCTCAATTCAAAATTGTTAACAGCACTAAACTACTGGTTGGGATGGGCAAATGCGCTGAAAGCGCAATTCGTTTGGTAGAAGAAATAGTCCTCTGGACATTTGTTTTGTACAACATTCCATTGATAAGAACGAAAATCTATTAAAATTTGACTATTGAATGTTATTTCTGGTTTTTGAATGTTACGTTCATTTTCAAATTTTTCATATCTAATTGAATATCCACATTCAAAATTTGTAATTTAACATTTGATTTAAAAAATACTATTCAGAAGTTCAATAGTTCATGTGGTAGGGAATTTAGTAAACTGATACATATTAAACACAAATTAATTGATTCAAATTTTTCTATCTATCTATCTATCTATCTATCTATCTATCTATCTATCTATCTATCTATTGGGTTCTTGTAAAGCGTGGCTATTCACCCGTAAGGGTCTCAAGGTGCTGAGGGTTGCAGTTCAGTCGAAGAGCCAGGTCTTGAGGTCCTTTCTGAACTTAGTTAGGGCAGTAGCTTGTCTGAGGTGTAGCGGCCCTAGCGGGAGGGTGTTCCAAATCTTGGCTGCCAGGTGAGAGAAGGATCTGCCTCCCTCTGTGGTTTTCCTGATGCGGGGGATGACTGTGAGGGCTTGGTCGGCCGATCGAAGTTTTCTGGAAGGGGTGTAGAAGGTAACGCGGTGGTTCAAGTATTCGGGACCGATGTTGTGGAGGGCCTTGAATGCGTGGGTGAGAAGCTTGAAGGTTATTCTTTTGTTGATGGGGAGCCAGTGCAGGTCCCGCAGGTGTTTGGTGATGTGGCATTGACGAGGGATGTCAAGGATTAGTCTGGCCGAGGTGTTCTGGATGCGCTGTAGTCTCTTTTGGAGCTTGATGGTGGTGCCGGCATAGAGTGCATTACGATAGTCCAGTCGGCTGCTGATGAGGGCATAAGTGAAAGTCTTCCTGGTCTCGGTTGGGATCCATTTGAAGATCTTTCGCAGCAGGTGAAGTGTGTGGAAGCATGCAGAAGAGACGGCGTTGATTTGCCGGTCCATGGAGAGCGATGAGTCCAGGCTGACACCTAGATTTCGTGCATAGTCGGTGGGGGTTGGAGGGTGTCCGAGGGCTGTGGGCCACCAGGAGTTATTCCAAGAGGATGTGGTGGGACCGAGGAGGAGAACTTCGGTCTTGTCTGCGTTCAGCTTTCGGCAGTTGCAGCTCATCCAAGTGGCGACTGATGTCAGCCCTTCGTGGACTGGTGAGATGATTAGCTGAGTGAGATGATTATCTGGGTGTCGTCGGCATAGGAGACAATGTTGAGGTTGTGTCGTCCAAGATATGTAACATCTTGAATGTTACATATAAAGAGAGCATTAAAAATACTATTACCGATATAATAATTTTAATTTTTCTAATTTGAATATTGCATAATTCGAATATTACATTTAAAGATAGCATTAGAAATACTATTACATTTAACAAATGTTAGAATGTTGTGCAAATATTCAAAATTCAAAACAAATGAATGTGTTAAAATTCCTTTCATTTTACGAATGTTTCAAAACATTTCTCCATCCCTAACCCCTGGTAAATGAAATATTACTGGGAAAAACATTCAACAAAAGAGGACAATCTTCAAGACAACTGTTAAAAAGTAATAATTTTATTAAAAAAAACTTCAACATAGCATAAACAGTAGAATATATAAAATATAATTGAAAAAAAGCTAAAATTGAAGCTCTCAATTTGAGCATCTTGCCAGATATTACAAACCACTAAGGCTTAGTTTACAAGGGGGCACGCTAACAATTTTGCTGGACTGTGCTAGGATTAGGATCTGGTACTACAAGTTTATGGTAAAACTAAATAACCACAGAATTACGAGTGGAGCACAATATTTGCTTTCAAAATGCTCTCGAATTGCAGGGAAGCTTTGCTTTCACAAGAGCGCGCTTCCATAGACTTCCATATTTGGAACCTTTTTCTCATGCCCTGAGACACGGCGGAAAACCTAGGGCAGGAAAAGGGGTAAGTCGTACAGTGATTAGCAACGAAAGTAAAATATATATGTGTATGAATATATACAAATATATTAATGTATTTATATGTGTATATAAAAGACAAAAAAAACCTTGGTAGGGGTGACCCAGAGTGCACCTGACATCAAAAAATATATCCAGTCCCCATATCCAGAGTGTGAATAAGTTGGCATTTTAAAGTTCAGAAATAATGGTGTTATCAGTTTGGATATCTAATCGAGGTAATGTGTAAGTCACTTACCCCCACTTCAAAGCTGATTCAAAGAATGTCATTTGGGAGACCACTCTCCTAGGCTTCTCCTGGTGGATGGCATTTCTGCGGTGTGCTAATAGCCTCCAGCTCCACACACTTACTCACAGACACTGTTGTAGTTCATCCGCTACACACATATTAGCATATAAATATATATGTATATAAGAATATACATATATATTTACAGTATAAACACAGTCGCCATAGACTGCAATGCAAAGGCACTTTTTAGTGCTGATTTTTTTTTTCTAACACCCCCCGTCCCTTCACCACTAAAAACTGATTTGTGCAGTTATTATTTTAAAAATTAAAAATGCACCTTATAGTTTATTTTGGGGCAATTGGGGGACATTTTTAAAATTATCCAGAGATCTGATTTCTGATTAATGTTCGGAGTGCTAATTGCTACTGTGAGCTTGAGGTAGCATTAACCAGCCACTTGTATTGGCTTGTTATTTATTGTGCGCCTGTAAACAGGCGAATTTACCTTTTTATGAGTGCGTATTTTATTAGCACTGCTCTTGTAATCTAGCCCAATGTTAACTCTTATTACAAGTCTATGGCAAAACTTTAACACCAGAAAATAATAGCTTGCATTACAAGTCTATGGTAAAACTGAATGACTTGAGAACGTTAGCTTGTATTACAAGTCTATGGTAAAACTGAATAACCAGAGAATGTTAGCTTTTATTACATGTCTGTGGTAAAACTGAATAACCAGAGAATGTTAGCTCGTATTACAACTAGTCTATGGTAAAACTGAATTACCAAAGAATGTTAGCTCATATAGCATGTCTATGGTAAAACTGAACAACCAGAGAATGTTAGCTTGTATTAAAATTCTATAGTAAAACTAAATAACCTGAGAATGTTAGCTTGCATTACAAGTCTATGGTGAAACTGAATAACCAAAGAATGTTAGCTCGTATGACGTCTATGGTAAAACTGAATAACTAGAGAATATTAGCTTGTATTACAAGTCTATGTTAAAACTGAATAACTAGAAAATGTTAGCTTGTATTACAAGTCTGTGGTGAAACTGAATAACCAGTGAATGTAAGCTTGTATTACAAGTCTATGGTAAAACTGAATAACTAGAGAATGTTAGCTTGTATTACAAGTCTATGGTAAAACTGAATAACTAGAGAATGTTAGCTTGTATTACAAGTCTGTGGTAAAACTGAAAAACCAGAAAATAATAGCTTATATTAAAAGTATATGCTAAAACTGAATAACCAGACAAAGTTAGCTTGTATTAAAAGTCTATGGTAAAACTGAATAACCAGACAAGATTAGCTTTAATTACATGTCTTTAGTAAAACCAAATAACCAGAGAATGCTAGCTTGTATTAAAAGTCTTTGGTAAAACTGAATAACCAGAGAATGTTAGCTTGTATTACAAGTCTTTGGTAAAACTGAATAACCAGAGAATGTTAGCTTGTATTACAAGTCTTTGGTAAAACTGAATAACTAGAGAATGTTAGCTTGTATTACAAGTCTATGGTAAAACTGAATAACCAGACAAAGTTAGCTTGTATTACAAGTCTATGGTAAAACTGAATAACCAGACAAGATTAGCTTTTATTACAAGTCTTTAGTAAAACCAAATAACCAGAGAATGCTAGCTTGTATTACAAGTCTGTGGTAAAACTGAATAACCAGAGAATGTTAGCTTGTATTACAAGTCTATGGTAAAACTGAATAACCAGAGAATGTTAGCTCATATGACAAGTCTATGGTAAAACTGAATTACTAGAGAATATTAGCTTGTATTACAAGTCTGTGGTAAAACTGAATAACCAGAGAATAATAGCTTGTATTACAAGCCTTTGGTAAAACTGAATAACCAGAGAATGTTAGCTTGTATTACAAGTCTGTGGTAAAACTAAATAACCAGAGAATGTTAGCTTGTATTACAAGTTTATGGTAAAACTGAATAACCAGAGAATGTTAGCTTGTATTACAAGACTATAGTATGGGGCTGATTTATCAAGCTCCGTATGGAGCTTAATGCCCCTTGTTTCCGGCGAGTCTTCAGGTTCGCCGAAAACCGAAGTTATGAAGCAGCAGTCTAAAGTCTATGGTAAAACTGAATAACCAGAGAATGTTAGCTCGTATTACAAGTCTATGGTAAAACTGAATAACCAGAGAATGTTAGCTCGTATTACAAGTCTATGGTAAAATGAATAACCAAAGAATGCTAGCTCATATGACAAGTCTATGGTAAAACTGAATTACTAGAGAATATTAGCTTGTATTACAAGTCTATGGTAAAACTGAATAACTAGAGAATATTAGCTTGTATTACAAGTCTGTGGTGAAACTGAATAACCAGTGAATGTTAGCTCGTATTACAAGTTTATGGTAAAACTGAATAGCCAGAGAATGTTAGCTCGTATTACAAGTTTATGGTAAAACTGAATAGCCAGAGAATGTTAGATCGTATTACAAGTCTATGGTAAAATGAATAACCAAAGAATGCTAGCTCATATGACAAGTCTATGGTAAAACTGAATTACTAGAGAATATTAGCTTGTATTACAAGTCTATGGTAAAACTGAATTACTAGAGAATATTAGCTTGTATTACAAGTCTATGGTAAAACTGAATTACTAGAGAATATTAGCTTGTATTACAAGTCTTTGGTAAAACTGAATTACTAGAGAATATTAGCTTGTATTACAAGTCTGTGGTGAAACTGAATAACCAGAGAATGTTAGCTTGTGTTACAAGTCTATGGTAAAACCGAATAACTAGAGAATGTTAGCTTGTATTACAAGTCTGTGGTGAAACTGAATAACCAGTGAATGTTAGCTTGTATTACAAGTCTATGGTAAAACCAAATAACCAGTGAATGTAAGATTGTATTACAAGTCTATGGTAAAACAGAATAACCAGAAAATAATAGCTTATATTAAAAGTCTATGCTAAACTTGAATAACCAGACAAAGTTAGCTTGTATTACAAGTCGATGGTAAAACTGAATAACCAGACAAGATTAGCTTTTATTAAATGTCTTTAGTAAAACCAAATAACCAGAGAATGTTAGCGCGTATTACAAGTCTTTAGTAAAACTGAATAACCAGAGAATGTTAGCTCATATTACAAGTCTCTAGTAAAATTAAATAACCAGAGAATAATAACTTGTATTACACGTCTACGGTAAAACTGAAGAACCAGAGAATGTTAGCTTGTTTTACAAGTCTATAGTAGAATAACCAGAGAATGTTATTTGTATTACAAGTCTATGGTAAAAATGAAAAACCAGACAAGGTTAGCTTGCATTAAAAGACTATGGCCTCGCTTCCATTGAGTCGTTAAAAATGGAGCCGTAAGCTACCGAAGCGGCCGACAGCTAAAAGTAATTTACGGCTGCATTTTAGTACCAGGTTTCCATTGAAAAGATTAGCGTGTTGCGCGCAGTCGCTCTTTTCGTGTAGCTGTAAGTTAACGTTGTGTTAACGCTTCCATCTAACGTCGGATTTCTTGAAAATCAATTAGTTGCTAAGGTAACCCGACCTTACGCTATAGAATTTACGTTTAACGTCTGTGCTTCTTACCTGTGATCGCCTCTCAAGAAAAATAAAAAAACACTTATCCATATTTTTAATAATCAAATACTATTTTCTAATATAATTATATTTAACACTTCATAAATATAAGTAATATTTATTGCTGCCCTAGGCATAGGTCTAGTTTGCATTCTGTAGATATGTTCTTGCATATATTATTGTATTTAAATATATACTGATATTTCTATTAGAATATAAGTTCAACTATTTCTATACATGAGACAACAATAAATATTACTTATAACAATTTATTTCTACATTAAAACACTTGCATTATATGCAAGTTTTATCATTTCAATAGAAAATAGGTCTCAAAAAGCACAATTTTCCTCTTTTACACCTAGTTGAGCTGGGGGTAATATTTCTCAATGTATCGACAGCCTCCGACAGTGTATTAACGGTTAGCGCTTTCAATGGAAACCTGGTATAATTTATCGATTAACGGCTTCTATTACTTTCTATGGGACGCGAAAATCTTTTCGGCAGCCGAAGTCCGGCAGCCGATATTGAGGTATAACGCGCCATTGGAAACAGTCGTTAAACGCTATTGCTTTCGACAGCATATTTATCGGTTTGCGAGTGCACGCAAACTGAATTACGACTCAATGGAAGCGAGGCCTCAGAGGGGTAGTTATCAACGTGTCAACTTTCCTGCCTTCACCGGCCCAATACGCCCGCCTAAGCTCGCCTACCATCACCGCCGCGGACCTCAAAAAATTTGCCTAAGTTATCAATAAATCTGTCAAAAAGCCGCTCACCAAGTATGGGGTGATGAGCAGCGGACTGTGAGAGTTATCACTCATCTGATCTCGCTGCTCTTCGGCTTTTTTACAGCTTTATTGCTAGCCTGTCACTAAGCACCCACACTAAACTACACTGTTCTACCCCCTATACCGGCGCCCCCCGCAACTCAATAAAGTTACTAACCCCTAAACCGCCGCTCCCTGACCCCGCCGCAACTCTTATAAATGTATTAAACCCTAAACCGCCGCTCCCGGACACCGCCGCAACCTACATTATACCTAGTAACCCCTATCCTGCCCCCCCTATACCGCCGCCCTCTATAATAAAGTTATTAACCCCTATCCTGCTGATCCCGCACCTCGCCGCAACTAAATAAATAGTTTAACCCCTAAACCGCCGCTCCCGGACCCTGCCGCAACCTATATTAAATTTATTAACCCCTAATCTGCCCCCCCTACACCGTCGCCACCTATAATACATTTATTAACCCCTATCCTGCCCCCCACTACACCGCGGCCACTGTAATAAATTTATTAACCCCTAAACCTAAGTCTAACACTAACCCTAACACCCCCCTAACTTAAATATTAATTAAATAAATCTAAATAATATTTCTATTATTAACTAAATTAATCCTATTTAAAACTAAATACTTACCTTTAAAATAAACCCTAATATAGCTACAATATAAATAATAATTATATTGTAGCTATCTTAGGATTTATTTTTATTTTATAGGCAACTTTCAATTTATTTTAACTAGGTACAATAGCTATTAAACAGTTAATAACTATTTAATAGCTACCTAGCTAAAATAAAGAGAAATTTACCTGTAAAATAAAAACTAACCTAAATTACAATTACACCTAACACTACACTATACTTAAATAAATTATTCCTATTTAAAACTAAATACTTACCTGTAAAATAAACCCTAAGATAGCTACAATGTAATTAATAATTACATTGTAGCTATTTTAGGATTTATAATTATTTTACAGGTAACTTTGTATTTATTTTAGCTAGTTAGAATAGTTATTAAATAGTTATTAACTATTTAATAACTACCTAGCTAAAAGAAATACAAAATAACCTGTAAAATAAATCCTAACCTAAGTTACAATTAATAGGATAGAAGACTTCTTCAGCGCCGACTGGTGGATCACTTCATCGGATGGAAGATTTCTTCAGCGCCCCTTGGAGGATCACTTCTGCCGCTCCGGATCTCCTCTTCAGTTCCATCGGTGGCTCGCTCAGCTGAGTGAAGACGACTCAAGGTAGGATGATCTTCAGGGGATTAGTGTTAGGTTATTTTAGGGGGGGTTTGGGTTAGATTAGGGGTATGTGGGTGGTGGGTTTTAATGTTGGGGGGGTTGTATTTTTCTTTTACAGGCAAAAGAGCAGTTTTCTTTGGGGCATGCCCCACAAAAGGCCCTTTTAAGGGCTGGTAAGGTAAAAGAGCTTTGAACTTTTTTAATGTAGAATAGGGTAGGGCATTTTTTTATTTTGGGGGGCTTTGTTATTTTATTAGGGGGCTTAGATTATGTGTAAGTAGCTTAAAATTGTTGTAATATTTTTTAAATGTTTGTAACTTATTTTTTTATTTTTTGTAACTTAGCTTTTTTTATTTTTTGTACTTTAGTTAGTTTATGTAATTGTATTTAATTGTAGTTATTTGTAGGTAATTTATTTAATTAATTTAATGATAGTGTAGTATTAGGTTTAATTGTAACTTAGGTAAGGATTTATTTTACAGGTAATTTTGTATTTCTTTTAGCTAGGTAGTAATTAAATAGTTAATAACTATTTAATAACTATTCTAACTAGCTAAAATAAATACAAAGTTACCTGTAAAATAAATATAAATCCTTAAGGCCTAGATTTGGAGTTTGGCGGTAAAAGGGCTGTTAACGCTCCGCGGGCTTTTTTCTGGCCGCACCATAAATTTAACTCTGGTATCGAGAGTTCAAACAAATGCTGCGTTAGGCTCCAAAAAAGGAGCGTAGAGCATTTTTTCCGCAAATGCAACTCTCGATACCAGAGTTGCTTACGGACGCGGCCAGCCTCAAAAACGTGCTCGTGCATGATTCTCCCATAGGAAACAATGGGGCTGTTTGAGCTGAAAAAAAACCTAACACCTGCAAAAAAGCAGCGTTCAGCTCCTAACGCAGCCCCATTGTTTCCTATGGGGAAACACTTCCTACGTCTGCACCTAACACTCTAACATGTACCCCGAGTCTAAACACCCCTAACCTTACACTTATAAACCCCTATTCTGCCGCCCCCGCTATCGCTGACCCCTGCATATTTTTTTTAACCCCTAATCTGCCGCTCCGTAAACCGCCGCAACCTACGTTATCCCTATGTACCCCTAATCTGCTGCCCTAACATCGCCGACCCCTATATTATATTTATTAACCCCTAATCTGCCCCCCTCAACGTCGCCGACACCTGCCTACACTTATTAACCCCTAATCTGCCGAGCGGACCGCACCGCTACTATAATAAAGTTATTAACCCCTAACCCGCCTCACTAACCCTATCATAAATAGTATTAACCCCTAATCTGCCCTCCCTAACATCGCCGACACCTACCTTCAATTATTAACCCCTAATCTGCCGAGCGGACCTCACCGCTATTCTAATAAATGTATTAACCCCTAAAGCTAAGTCTAACCCTAACACTAACACCCCCCTAACTTAAATATAATTTACATCTAACGAAATAAATTAACTCTTATTAAATAAATTATTCCTATTTTAAGCTAAATACTTACCTGTAAAATAAACCCTAATATAGCTACAATATAAATTATAATTATATTATAGCTATTTTAGGATTAATATTTATTTTACAGGCAACTTTGTAATTATTTTAACCAGGTACAATAGCTATTAAATAGTTAAGAACTATTTAATAGTTACCTAGTTAAAATAATAACAAATTTACCTGTAAAATAAATCCTAACCTAAGATATAATTAAACCTAACACTACCCTATCAATAAAATAATTAAATAAACTACCTACAATTACCTACAATTAACCTAACACTACACTATCAATAAATTAATTAAACACAATTCCTACAAATAAATACAATTAAATAAACTAGCTAAAGTACAAAAAATAAAAAAGAACTAAGTTACAAAAAATAAAAAAATATTTACAAACATAAGAAAAATATTACAACAATTTTAAACTAATTACACCTACTCTAAGCCCCCTAATAAAATAACAAACACCCCCAAAATAAAAAATTCCCTACCCTATTCTAAATTAAAAAAGTTACAAGCTCTTTTACCTTACCAGCCCTGAACAGGGCCCTTTGCGGGGCATGCCCCAAGAATTTCAGCTCTTTTGCCTGTAAAAGAATAAATACAATACCCCCCCAACATTACAACCCACCACCCACATACCCCTAATCTAACACAAACCCCCCTTAAATAAACCTAACACTAAGCCCCTGAAGATCTTCCTACCTTGTCTTTACCATCCAGGTTCACCGATCCGTCCTGAAGAGCTCCTCCGATGTCCTGATCCAAGCGGGGGGCTGAAGAGGTCCATGATCCGGTCAAAGTCTTCATCCAAGCGGGGCAGAAGAGGATCTTCCATCCGATTGAAGTCATCATCCAGGCGGCATCTTCTATGGTCTTCCATCCGGAGCAAAGCGGCAGGATCCTGAAGACCTCCAGCGCGGAACATCCATCCGGACCGACGACTGAACGACGAATGACTGTTCCTTTAAGGGACGTCATCCAAGATGGCGTCCCTCGAATTCCGATTGGCTGATAGGATTCTATCAGCCAATCGGAATTAAGGTAGGAATTTTCTGATTGGCTGATGGAATCAGCCAATCAGAATCTAGTTCAATCCGATTGGCTGATCCAATCAGCCAATCAGATTGAGCTCGCATTCTATTGGCTGATCGGAACAGCCAATAGAATGCGAGCTCAATCTGATTGGCTGATTGGATCAGTCAATCGGATTGAACTTGATTCTGATTGGCTGATTCCATCAGCCAATCTGAAAATTCCTACCTTAATTCCGATTGGCTGATAGAATCCTATCAGCCAATCGGAATTCGAGGGACGCCATCTTGGATGACGTCCCTTAAAGGAACAGTCATTCGTCGTTCAGTCGTCGGTCCGGATGGATGTTCCGCGCTGGAGGTCTTCAGGATCCTGCCGCTTCGCTCCGGATGGAAGACCATAGAAGATGCCGCCTGGATGAAGACTTTGACCGGATCATGGACCTCTTCAGCCCCCCGCTTGGGCTTGGATCAGGACATCGGAGGAGCTCTTCAGGACGGATCGGTGAACCTGGATGGTGAAGACAAGGTAGGAAGATCTTCAGGGGCTTAGTGTTAGGTTTATTTAAGGGGGGTTTGTGTTAGATTAGGGGTATGTGGGTGGTGGGTTGTAATGTTGGGGGGGTATTGTATTTATTCTTTTACAGGCAAAAGAGCAGAAATTCTTGGGGCATGCCCCGCAAAGGGCCCTGTTCAGGGCTGGTAAGGTAAAAGAGCTTGTAACTTTTTTAATTTAGACTAGTTTGTGTTAGATTAGGGGTATGTGGGTGGTGGGTTGTAATGTTGGGGGGGTATTGTATTTATTCTTTTACAGGCAAAAGAGCTGAAATTCTTGGGGCATGCCCCGCAAAGGGCCCTGTTCAGGGCTGGTAAGGTAAAAGAGCTTGTAACTTTTTTAATTTAGACTAGGGTAGGGAATTTTTTATTTTGGGGGTGTTTGTTATTTTATTAGGGGGCTTAGAGTAGGTGTAATTAGTTTAAAATTGTTGTAATATTTTTCTTATGTTTGTAAATATTTTTTTATTTTTTGTAACTTAGTTCTTTTTTATTTTTTGTACTTTAGCTAGTTTATTTAATTGTATTTATTTGTAGGAATTGTGTTTAATTAATTTATTGATAGTGTAGTGTTAGGTTAATTGTAGGTAATTGTAGGTAGTTTATTTAATTATTTTATTGATAGGGTAGTGTTAGGTTTAATTATATCTTAGGTTAGGATTTATTTTACAGGTAAATTTGTTATTATTTTAACTAGGTAACTATTAAATAGTTCTTAACTATTTAATAGCTATTGTACCTGGTTAAAATAATTACAAAGTTGCCTGTAAAATAAATATTAATCCTAAAATAGCTATAATATAATTATAATTTATATTGTAGCTATATTAGGGTTTATTTTACAGGTAAGTATTTAGCTTTAAATAGGAATCATTTATTTAATAAGAGTTAATTTATTTCGTTAGATGTAAATTATATTTAAGTTAGGGGGGTGTTAGTGTTAGGGTTAGACTTAGCTTTAGGGGTTAATACATTTATTATAGTAGCGGTGAGCTCCGCTCGGCAGATTAGGGGTTAATAATTGAAGTTAGGTGTCGGCGATGTTAGGGAGGGCAGATTAGGGGGTTAATACTATTTATTATAGGGTTAGTGAGGCGGGTTAGGGGTTAATAACTTTATTATAGTAGCGCTCAGGTCCGCTCGGCAGATTAGGGGTTAATAAGTGTAGGCAGGTGTCGGCGACCTTGAGGGGGGCAGATTAGGGGTTAATAAATATAATATAGGGGTCGGCGGTGTTAGGGGCAGCAGATTAGGGGTACATAGGGATAACGTAGGTGGCGGCGCTTTGCGGTCGGAAGATTAGGGGTTAATTATTTTAAGTAGCTGGCGGCGACGTTGTGGGGGGCAGGTTAGGGGTTAATAAATGTAATATAGGGGTCGGCGGGGTTAGGGGCAGCAGATTAGGGGTACATAAGTATAATGTAGGTGGCGGTCGGCAGATTAGGGGTTAAAAATTTTAATCGAGTGGCAGCGATGTGGGGGGACCTCGGTTTAGGGGTACATAGGTAGTTTATGGGTGTTAGTGTACTTTAGGGTACAGTAGTTAAGAGCTTTGTGAAACGGCGTTAGCCAGAAAGCTCTTAACTCCTGCTATTTTCAGGCGGCTGGAGTTTTGTCGTTAGAGCTCTAACGCTCACTTCAGAAACTACTCTAAATACCGGCGTTAGAAAGATCCCATTGAAAAGATAGGATACGCAAATGGCGTAGGGGGATCTGCGGTATGGAAAAGTCGCGGCTGAAAAGTGACACCAAGTTCAAAACCCTACTAATACCACACTTATTGACATATTTTAATTCGATAAGCGAATCGTGCCCCTTCTCCAAATCAGCTTTAGAAGCTCACATTATTATGCTGCCCAAACCAGGAAGACCAACAGATAACCCCTCTAGTTACAGACCTATATCTTTAACCCCTTAATGACCGCAGCACTTTTCCATTTTCTGTCCGTTTGGGACCAAGGCTATTTTTACATTTTTGCGGTGTTTGTGTTTAGCTGTAATTTTCCTCTTACTCATTTACTGTACCCACACATATTATATACCGTTTTTCTCGCCATTAAATGGACTTTCAAAAGATACCATTATTTTCATCATATCTTATAATTTACTATAAAAAACATTATAAAATATGAAGGAAAAATGGAAATCAAATCAGATTGAGCTCGCATTCTATTGGCTGTTCCGATCAGCCAATAGAATGCGAGCTCAATCTGATTGGCTGATTGGATCAGCCAATCGGATTGAACTTGATTCTGATTGGCTGATTCCATCAGCCAATCAGAAAATTCCTACCTTAATTCCGATTGGCTGATAGAATCCTATCAGCCAATCGGAATTCGAGGGACGCCATCTTGGATGACGTCCCTTAAAGGAACCGTCATTAGTCGGGAGACAACGGAAGAAGAGGATGGATCCGCGTCGCCTGCTTCAAGATGGACCCGCTCCGCACCGGATGGAAGAAGATCGAAGATGCCGCTTGGAGAAGATGTTTGCCGGTCCAGATGTCCTCTTCTTGCCGGATAGGAGGAAGACTTTGGAGCCTCTTCTGGACCTCTTCAGCACCGGATGATGGATCGCCAACCCCCGCTTGGGTTGGATGAAGACGCCGGAAGAAGAGGATGGATACGCGTCGGCTGCTTCAACATGGACCCGCTCCGCACCAGATGGAAGAAGATCGAAGATGCCGCTTGGATGAAGATGTTTGCCGGTCCGGATGTCCTCTTCTTGCCGGATAGGAGGAAGACTTTGGACCCTCTTCTGGACTTCTTCAGTGGATGTCTAGCCCCCGCTTGGGTTGGATGAAGATATCGGAGCCAGGACCGATCGGTGATACCCGGTGAGGTGAAGACAAGGTAGGAAGATCTTCAGGGGCTTAGTGTTAGGTTTATTTAAGGGGGGGTTGGGTTAGATTAGGGGTATGTGGGTGGTGGGTTGTAATGTTGGGGGGGGTATTGTATGTTTTTTTTTTACAGGCAAAAGAGCTGATTTTCTTGTTCAGGGCTGGTAAGGTAAAAGAGCTTTTAAATTTATTAATTTAGAATAGGGTAGGGCATTTTTTTATTTTGGGGGTGTTTGTTATTTTATTAGGGGGCTTAGAGTAGGTGTAATTAGTTTAAAATTGTTGTAATATTTTCTTATGTTTGTAAATATTTTTTTATTTTTTGTAACTTAGTTCTTTTTTATTTTTTGTACTTTAGTTAGTTTATTTCATTGTAGTTATTTGTAGATATTGTATTTAATTAATTTATTGATAGTGTAGTGTTAGGTTTTATTGTAGGTAATTGTAGGTATTTTATTTAATTAATTTATTGATAGGGTAGTGTTAGGTTTAATTATAACTTAGGTTAGGACTTATTTTACAGGTAATTTTGTTATTATTTTAACTAGGTAACTATTAAATAGTTCTTAACTATTTAATAGCTATTGTACCTGGTTAAAATAATTACCAAGTTGCCTGTAAAATAAATATTAATCCTAAAATAGCTACAATGTAATTATTATTTATATTGTAGCTATATTAGGATTTATTTTACAGGTAAGTATTTAGCTTTAAATAGGAATAATTTAATAAGAGTTAATTAATTTCGTTAGATTAAAATTATATTTAACTTAGGGGGGTGTTAGTGTTAGGGTTAGACTTAGCTTTAGGGGTTAATACATTTATTAGAATAGCGGTGAGCTTCGGTCGTCAGATTAGGGGTTAATAATTGAAGTTAGGTGTCGGCGATGTTAGGGAGGGCAGATTAGGGGTTAATACTATTTATGATAGGGTTAGTGAGGCGGATTAGGGCTTAATAACTTTATTATAGTAGCGCTCAGGTCCGCTCGGCAGATTAGGGGTTAATAAGTGTAGGCAGGTGTCGGCGACGTTGTGGGGGGCAGGTTAGGGGTTAATAAATATAATATAGGGGTCGGCGCTGTTAGGGGCAGCAGATTAGGGGTACATAGGGATAACGTAGGTGGCGGCGCTTTGCGGTCGGCAGATTAGGGGTTAATTATTGTAAGTAGCTGGCGGCGACGTTGAGGGGGCAGGTTAGGGGTTAATAAATATAATACAGGGGTCGGCGGTGTTAGGGGCAGCAGATTAGGGGTACATAAGTATAACGTAGGTGGCGGTCGGCAGATTAGGGGTTAAAAAAATGTAATCGAGTTGCGGCGATGTGGGGGACCTCGGTTTAGGGGTACATAGGTAGTTTATGGGTGTTAGTGTACTTTAGGGTACAGTAGTTAAGAGCTTTATGAACCGGCGTTAGCCCAGAAAGCTCTTAACTCCTGCTATTTTTCTGCGGCTGGAGTTTTGTCGTTAGAGCTCTAACGCTCACTTCAGAAACGACTCTAAATACCGGCGTTAGGAAGATCCCATTGAAAAGATAGGATACGCAATTGACGTAAGGGGATCTGCGGTATGGAAAAGTCGTGGCTGAAAAGTGAGCGTTAGACCCTTTAATCACTGACTCCAAATAACGGCGGTAGCCTAAAACCAGCGTTAGGAGCCTCTAACGCTGGTTTTCACGGCTAACGCCAAACTCCAAATCTAGGCCTACTATTGCTAGCTATACTTCAAACTAAACCTTGTGCCCAGCACTGACCCTAATATTAATTCCAACCCTAGCCCTAACGCTGTTAGTCCAAGCCCTGTGCCTAACCCCTACACTAATATTAACCTTAAACCTAGCCCAACTCTAACTCTAGCCCAAACCTTGTGTCTAACCCTTACCCAAATATATTCCTAGCCCTAACTCTAATGCAGGCTCAAACCTTGTGCCTAACTGTTACCCTAATATTAATCCTAGCCATAACTCTAAAGCTATCCCAAACTCTGTGCCTCCCCCTTAACCTAATATGAATATTAATCCTAAACTTAACTCCAATGTTAGCCCAAAACTTGTGCCTTGTTTTTAATGTTTAAAGTAGGAAATTCACATGTTGTAATACTTATCAACAATATCTATAAAAGATGCTAGCAATATAAATGTTTGAAAGGGATTTAAATATTGGTGTAAAAATGAACAACCTTAAATGAAAAATTTATGACCAGCGTACATGTGTGGTAAAGGCTGGTGATTGAAGTCCAAGTCAGGTAGGGTACAAATATACTAAGTTTGTTTTATTGCCAGGCAGCCTACAAGCTCATGAGTTGTGGAAGAGGAAAATGTATATACTGTAAAAGGATCCTAATGAGATTTTATATTGCTGAAAAAAATGCACTAGAATGTCTCTTTAACTCCTAACATGTTTATGTAATACTCATTTCTTAGGCTATGGGTAATAGAAATGAGTAAACAGAGGGATAACTGTACTCCAGTGGATTTATCTAATTCATAAAGTAAAATTTATTACCACCAAATACTCATGTAAAAATGATTTATGGTTACAGATGAGCGCAAGGCATCCCTTAAAGACACAGGTTTATAGAATTAAACTGCTCCTTCTGCACTCATAAATCTATCCTGAAGTACACATAAATGTAGCACTACATCCAAAGAATGGTTTAGTATTCTTATTCTCCACCTGTATAGTGAGCATTGCTGGCAAGCTTTCTAAGGGCTAGACTACGAGTGGAGCGCGAGTGCTTTAGCTCAACTTTTGTCACCATTGCGCTCTTGCAATTGCAACTGCGCACAGTAAAAAAGACTTCACAAAGTTACGAACGCAGGACTGTATTCCCCATAGGCTTTATTGGAGCCTCTTTTTGAACAAAAAAGAAATAACAGCTGCCAGCTCGCACAAATACGAGCGCAGGATTGCAATTAGAAATATGTATGAATTTCTATACATTTGTATATCTGTATTTATATGTGAATATATGTCTGTAGTCCACAGGTACAGATTTGGTTCAGGGCTATGGAACATGCCAACAGCTGGGTTTGCAAGTACAAATTACTTCATTTAAAAAAAAAATACTTTTCATACTTTTCCATTATCTGAAGAACAGTCCCTGAAAAGGGAGACAAACCTAGGGAGCAGAGGCAGCTAATCTTGTTGTTTCAGTCTGCATATCTGTGTCCAGGAACTTCTAAGTAATTAAGTTAAAACACAAAAATGCTGTAATGGGTTAGATAATTTTATTTTGTTATTGTGTATAAAGTCTTAAACCACTACTAAAGGGTAGCCAATCAGTGCTAACTCATAAATAACTCCACTGGAGTGAGCACATTGTTATTTATAACTTCAGCTGACACAGCCCTCTGCTACAGCTGAATTTTAAAGTATATTTGCAACAGTATTTAAAGAACATTCACAGACCCACTTCAGCTGACACAGCCCTCTGCTACAGGTAGTCTTTGGAAGATAGTTACCCTCCCCCCCAGGTTCATTTCCCCCATTTATAGATAGTGTCCCACACAACTTTCATTCTCCTAAACTGACAGCTGCAAACATTGATCAGCACATCCTTCCATTCACTTAACCCTTTAGAATACATACCCTCTCTCCCTACAAATAGCTATATATCCCACATCAATAGTATGTATATATATATATATATATACATATATATATTTCTTTTTTATATTGTACTATTTTTGTTTTATTTTCATCTATACACCTCATAGCACTAACATGTATCAAAATATGACCATACTGATATTCGTGACAACACTTTTCTCACACCAATTTTGTTCACTTCATTACCGCCATAAGCATCCACCTCAAACTGGAAAACAAATTATCATACACCATGGCTTGCTCTGTTGCTGTAACTTATCTGCTGAGTGCTGGAGGAGAGTTATAAAAAATAACCCTCCTACCCCCACCTCACAAAAGTATAAAGTATGCCATTCACTATATAGCCAAACAAAAACTATGTCCAAATTCCTATTCCGTATGTTACTTGTCCTTGCAAATGATGTAGAGTCTAACCCTGGTCCCCCAGCAAATTCCATGCCTAGCCTTCCAACTAAAAAAGGCCTCTCCTTTGTGCACTGTAATATCTGCAGCTTACTACCAAAAATCGATGCACTGCAAGCTTGCGGCTAGATTTGGAGTTTGGCGGTAAAAGGGCTGTTAACGCTCCGCGGGTTTTTTTCTGGCCGCACCATAAATTTAACTCTGGTATCGAGAGTTCAAACAAATGCTGCGTTAGGCTCCAAAAAAGGAGCGTAGAGCATATTTACCGCAAATGCAACTCTCGATACCAGAGTTGCTTACGGACGCGGCCGGCCTCAAAAACGTGCTCGTGCACGATTCTCCCATAGGAAACAATGGGGCTGTTTGAGCTGAAAAAAAACCTAACACCTGCAAAAAAGCAGCGTTCAGCTCCTAACGCAGCCCCATTGTTTCCTATGGGGAAACACTTCCTACGTCTGCACCTAACACTCTAACATGTACCCCGAGTCTAAACACCCCTAACCTTACACTTATTAACCCCTAATCTGCCGCCTCCGCTATCGCTGACCCCTGCATTACACTTTTAACCCCTAATCTGCCGCTCCGTAAACCGCCGCCACCTACGTTATCCCTATGTACCCCTAATCTGCTGCCCTAACATCGCCGACCCCTATGTTATATTTATTAACCCCTAATCTGCCCCCCACAACGTCGCCGACACCTACCTACACTTATTAACCCCTAATCTGCCGAGCGGACCTGAGCGCTACTATAATAAAGTTATTAACCCCTAATCCGCCTCACTAACCCTATCATAAATAGTATTAACCCCTAATCTGCCCTCCCTAACATCGCCGACACCTACCTTCAATTATTAACCCCTAATCTGCCGACCGGAGCTCACCGCTATTCTAATAAATGTATTAACCCCTAAAGCTAAGTCTAACCCTAACACTAACACCCCCCTAAGTTAAATATAATTTTTATCTAACGAAATAAATTAACTCTTATTAAATAAATGATTCCTATTTAAAGCTAAATACTTACCTGTAAAATACATCCTAATATAGCTACAATATAAATTACATTTATATTATAGCTATTTTAGGATTAATATTTATTTTACAGGCAACTTTGTAATTATTTTAACCAGGTACAATAGCTATTAAATAGTTAAGAACTATTTAATAGTTACCTAGTTAAAATAATTACAAATTTACCTGTAAAATAAATCCTAACCTAAGATATAATTAAACCTAACACTACCCTATCAATAAAATAATTAAATAAACTACCTACAATTACCTACAATTAACCTAACACTACACTATCAATAAATTAATTAAACACAATTGCTACAAATAAATACAATTAAATAAACTAGCTAAAGTACAAAAAATAAAAATGAACTAAGTTACAGAAAATAAAAAAATATTTACAAACATAAGAAAAATATTACAACAATTTTAAACTAATTACACCTACTCTAAGCCCCCTAATAAAATAACAAAGACCCCCAAAATAAAAAATTCCCTACCCTATTCTAAAATACAAAAATTACAAGCTCTTTTACCTTACCAGCCCTGAACAGGGCCCTTTGCGGGGCATGCCCCAAGAATTTCAGCTCTTTTGCCTGTAAAAAAAAACATACAATACCCCCCCCCCAACATTACAACCCACCACCCACATACCCCTAATCTAACCCAAACCCCCTTAAATAAACCTAACACTAATCCCCTGAAGATCTTCCTACCTTGTCTTCACCATCCAGGTATCACCGATCCGTCCTGGCTCCAAGATCTTCATCCAACCCAAGCGGGGGTTGGCGATCCATAATCCGGTGCTCCAAAGTCTTCCTCCTATCCGGCAAGAAGAGGACATCCGGACCGGCAAACATCTTCTCCAAGCGGCATCTTCTATGTTCTTCCATCCGATGACGACCGGCTCCATCTTGAAGACCTCCAGCGCGGATCCATCCTCTTCTTCCGACGACTAGACGACGAATGACGGTTCCTTTAAGGGACGTCATCCAAGATGGCGTCCCTCGAATTCCGATTGGCTGATAGGATTCTATCAGCCAATCGGAATTAAGGTAGGAATTTTCTGATTGGCTGATGGAATCAGCCAATCAGAATCAAGTTCAATCCGATTGGCTGATCCAATCAGCCAATCAGATTGAGCTCGCATTCTATTGGCTGATCGGAACAGCCAATAGAATGCGAGCTCAATCTGATTGGCTGATTGGATCAGCCAATCGGATTGAACTTGATTCTGATTGGCTGATTCCATCAGCCAATCAGAAAATTCCTACCTTAATTCCGATTGGCTGATAGAATCCTATCAGCCAATTGGAATTCGAGGGACGCCATCTTGGATGACGTCCCTTAAAGGAACCGTCATTCGTCGTCTAGTCGTCGGAAGAAGAGGATGGATCCGCGCTGGAGGTCTTCAAGATGGAGCCGGTCGTCATCGGATGGAAGAACATAGAAGATGCCGCTTGGAGAAGATGTTTGCCGGTCCGGATGTCCTCTTCTTGCCGGATAGGAGGAAGACTTTGGAGCACCGGATTATGGATCGCCAACCCCCGCTTGGGTTGGATGAAGATCTTGGAGCCAGGACGGATCGGTGATACCTGGATGGTGAAGACAAGGTAGGAAGATCTTCAGGGGATTAGTGTTAGGTTTATTTAAGGGGGTTTGGGTTAGATTAGGGGTATGTGGGTGGTGGGTTGTAATGTTGGGGGGGGGTATTGTATGTTTTTTTTTACAGGCAAAAGAGCTGAAATTCTTGGGGCATGCCCCGCAAAGGGCCCTGTTCAGGGCTGGTAAGGTAAAAGAGCTTGTAATTTTTGTATTTTAGAATAGGGTAGGGAATTTTTTATTTTGGGGGTCTTTGTTATTTTATTAGGGGGCTTAGAGTAGGTGTAATTAGTTTAAAATTGTTGTAATATTTTTCTTATGTTTGTAAATATTTTTTTATTTTCTGTAACTTAGTTCTTTTTTATTTTTTGTACTTTAGATAGTTTATTTAATTGTATTTATTTGTAGCAATTGTGTTTAATTAATTTATTGATAGTGTAGTGTTAGGTTAATTGTAGGTAATTGTAGGTAGTTTATTTAATTATTTTATTGATAGGGTAGTGTTAGGTTTAATTATATCTTAGGTTAGGATTTATTTTACAGGTAAATTTGTAATTATTTTAACTAGGTAACTATTAAATAGTTCTTAACTATTTAATAGCTATTGTACCTGGTTAAAATAATTACAAAGTTGCCTGTAAAATAAATATTAATCCTAAAATAGCTATAATATAAATGTAATTTATATTGTAGCTATATTAGGATGTATTTTACAGGTAAGTATTTAGCTTTAAATAGGAATCATTTATTTAATAAGAGTTAATTTATTTCGTTAGATAAAAATTATATTTAACTTAGGGGGGTGTTAGTGTTAGGGTTAGACTTAGCTTTAGGGGTTAATACATTTATTAGAATAGCGGTGAGCTCCGGTCGGCAGATTAGGGGTTAATAATTGAAGGTAGGTGTCGGCGATGTTAGGGAGGGCAGATTAGGGGTTAATACTATTTATGATAGGGTTAGTGAGGCGGATTAGGGGTTAATAACTTTATTATAGTAGCGCTCAGGTCCGCTCGGCAGATTAGGGGTTAATAAGTGTAGGTAGGTGTCGGCGACGTTGTGGGGGGCAGATTAGGGGTTAATAAATATAACATAGGGGTCGGCGATGTTAGGGGCAGCAGATTAGGGGTACATAGGGATAACGTAGGTGGCGGCGATTTGCGGTCGGAAGATTAGGGGTTAATTATTTTAAGTAGCTTGCGGCGACGTTGTGGGGGGCAAGTTAGGGGTTAATAAATATAATATAGGGGTCGGCGGGGTTAGGGGCAGCAGATTAGGGGTACATAAGTATAACGTAGGTGGCGGTCGGCAGATTAGGGGTTAAAAATTTTAATCGAGTGGCGGCGATGTGGGGGGACCTCGGTTTAGGGGTACATAGGTAGTTTATGGGTGTTAGTGTACTTTAGGGTACAGTAGTTAAGAGCTTTATAAACCGGCGTTAGCCAGAAAGCTCTTAACTCCTGCTTTTTTCAGGCGGCTGGAATTTTGTCGTTAGAGCTCTAACGCTCACTGCAGAAACGACTCTAAATACCGGCGTTAGGAAGATCCCATTGAAAAGATAGGCTACGCAAATGGCGTAGGGGGATCTGCGGTATGGAAAAGTCGCGGCTGAAAAGTGAGCGTTAGACCCTTTAATCACTGACTCCAAATACCAGCGGGCGGCCAAAACCAGCGTTAGGAGCCTCTAACGCTGGTTTTGACGGCTACCGCCGAACTCTAAATCTAGGCCTTGGTGTTTACAATACAAGCCAAAAATCATTGTGATCTCTGAATCATGGCTAACTGCAAAAATACCTGACTCTGCCATTGCAATACATGGGTATTCATGCCATAGAATTGACAGAGCAAAGAGAGTAGGTGGCATTGTAATTTATGTTGACAATTCCATAAAGTTCACCCCCATACAAAAATCTAGCTCTCCTGCCACCTTTGATTTCCTTTCTGGCAAAATTGAGATCCTGTGCAGTAAATCAATCATTGTTGCAGGAATCTACCGCCCACCTAGCTCCCCTGTGCATTCCATTTCGGACATAGCACCGCTCCTTAGTGAATCCATAGCTCAAAACCCAAAAAGTGAAATTTTGGTTTTTAGAGATTTTAACATTGATTGGCTGAATCCAAAAAATAACTGTTGTCGCTCGCTGTTTACATCTTTGCAGCTAATGCAATTAATCTCCTCCCCAACTCGCATAAACATCAAAAGCCATAATCATACCCTGCTCGACTGGATTCTCTCCACTTCTCCCGACTGAATCCAGGAGGCAGGTGTTCTCCCTAACAATTTCAGTGACCACTGCTTAGTGTACTGCGTGCGCAAAATAAAGGCTACTAAATCCTCTCCCAGGTCCTTCAAAAAATGTAATATTCAATCATTTCTACATGACATCAAGAACCTCCCCAGGCACAGATTAAACCTAATCCCAGATCTAGACTCTGCAGTTGAATTCTTTCAGTCTGAACTCCTACAAGTTTGGAATTTACATGCCCCGCTGCGTAAGGTGAGAGTAAAAGGAGCACACTTGAATTGGATCACAGCTGACCTCATTCAAATGTACCAATTTCGGGATTCATTGTGGTTAAAGTTCAAGCATACTGGCTTTATGAATGATCACTGTGTATATAGACAATGGCGAAATATATGCACTAAACAAAGAAAATTGGCTAAGGCCCAATATGTCATTAAGAAACACCTTAATAATCTAAAAATGAAAAACCAGTCTGGACCTGATCAAATCCCAGCAATGCTGTTGAAGCTCAGTGCGCCCCCAATAGCTAAGCCTGTCACAACCCTAATTAACAAATCCTTGGTGTCTGGATACATACCCAAACTCTGGAAAACTGCAAGAGTAGTGCCTATTCATAAAAGTGGGGAGTTAACCTTGGTTTCTAACTATCGCCCTATATCATTGCTCCCAGTATTGTCAAAAATCTTAGAAAAATGCGTCCATACGCAATTATACAAGTATTACCAACTTTCTAACTATCTGACTCCTGATCAATCAGGTTTTCTACCAAATCACTCCACTATAACTGCCCTCCTAAAAGTTTGCAACGACATCCAAACTGGTATGGAACAAGGAGACCTAACTGGAACTATTTTCCTTGATTTTGATAAGGCTTTTGACACAGTGGACCACGACATACTACTGCTCAAACTAAAAAACTCTGGTATTGCTGATCGTCCGTTAACCTGGTTTAGATAATCTATATCGGATCGATCACAATATGTCTCTGTTTCTAACAGTAACTCCCTCCCTCTCCCAGTCACGTGTGGTATTCCCCAAGGTTCCATTCTCTGCCCCCTACTATTCACATAATTTATAAATGATTTGCCTAATGTCTGCAAATCCTCAACTGTACACATGTACGCAGACGACACGGTAATCTATGCAAACAAATCTGATCTGCCGCAGCTTGAAGCAGTGCTCCAAGACCAGTTCACAGAGGTAGAAAAGTGGATCTCAAAAAACAAACTCTTCCTAAACACTGACAAAACTGTCATAATGATCTTTGGAACTGGGCCTAAATTACACAAATTACAAAATTCCCATCTACGCATCAAAACAAAATCTAATTGCATGCTTACCGCAGTCCACTCTTTCAAATACTTGGGTATGTTCTTAGACCCTAATATATCTTTTGGCCTCCACATAGAAAAACTTGCATCTAAACATTATCCAAAATTAGGTGCCCTGTACGGAAACAAATCTTGCCTCAGCCCTACAGTAAAGGAAAAGATTGTACAGCAAATGCTGATGCCTATCATGGATTATGGGGACGTAGTATATGCACCTGCACCGCAAACTCACCTTAATAAACTTAATACGTTGTATAACTCGTTCTGCCAATTTGTGCTACAATGTAACTACAGGACCCACCATTGTGACATGCTAAAAGAACTAAACTGGTTGAAGCTGGAATCCAGATGCACCCTCCATCTTTCCTGCCTTGTGTTTAAGAGCCTTTCTGGGAAGCTCCCATCCTACCTGAGCAGAATGCTCTCCCCGGCTATTCCCACCTCCTATAACCTCCGATCCAGTACCAGCACATTATTTAGCTTGCCTCAATACAAAAAGAAAGCAGCTCGATCCTCCTTTTCCTACCGAGCGCCACAGTTATGGAATGACCTCCCGCACACTTTCAAACCTTCCCCAAGCCTAATATCCTTTAAGACATCCCTCTTTACATATCTCAAAACAAAATGCACCTGTCATGGTTGATTATATATTTCTTACCTGGTCTATGTAAAATTTTTGCATCTATTGTGTATTATTATTGTTTTTTAATTTTATTGCACCCTATTGTATCAATGCAATGTTTTGTGGACCCAGGACATACTTGAAAACGAGAGAAATCTCAATGTATCCTTCCTGGTAAAATATTTTATAAATAAAATAAAATATGGCACACACGAACTAGAAGTGTCGAAATGCACTGATATAAAAGACGGCCTTCAAAGCCTTATAAATTAGCATATGAGCCTACCTAGGTTTAGCTTTCTATAAAGAATACCAAGAGAACAAAGCAAACTTGAAAACAAAAGTATACTGGAAAGTGGTTTGAAATGAATTGCCCTATCTGAATCATGAAAGTCTAATTTTAACTAGACAGACCAAGAGCAACACTACACAATTGGGACCTATCTAAATACAACTGTACTACCAATGACAAGAGGCATATTTGTGAAGCCACCAATCAGCAGCTTGCTCCAAGTAGTACATTCGTGCTCGTAAACCAATCTAGGAATGATTTTCAACAAAGGATATCCAGAGAAGAAAATAGAATTGATAACAAAATTAAATTGAAAAGTCTCTTAAAATTGCATTTGAATCTGAACCGTGTAACTTTAATCTCATGTCCTTTTAAATCACAATGACATCTAACATTTTGTGAGTTTGATACACTTCTTAAACTTATTTCTAAATCTGAGCCACAAAACATTACTATGATTAAATGTAGCGCATGTACTTTACAAAACTAATAGGGTATAATACGGTGACACAATTTGATTATCAAGATATCTGGTGGAACCAAAATCTAGTCTAAAGTAATCTAATAAATATGTCATATATTTTCTGACATTCCACCTCTTACAATGCTATCGACGGCAGCAAAGTAGATATGTGAAGGTCAAAATAATCATCACATTTTCAGCTGTCAGACGACAATATAAATTTGATGTTTTGTAATTCACAGCCACCTTTAGCATTTCAAGAAGGTCTAAGACACTCTAAACCCTGAGTCAGGCACTAGAACATGAATTAATAGGTAGAAATAAAATCCATATTGCTATGTTACTGCGTGAACATTATATAAAAGAAAAAGTTATAGTAAAACTATCCCTGAAACTCTTCAGTGCCCTTATTAAAATCTGTAAACTGCAAATTAGTAAACTAATATACAGAGTAGAATAATCTTATTGTTTTCAAAGACCTTCTCTTGAGATCAATGTTCTGCAATATAACGAGCATAGCTCTGTTCTTCCGACAGTTAAACAAACTCACTTTAACATGTTTTTATTTCATATTCACCAATTAAATCTACTTACCAATTAATGCATTGTCTTCACAGCATTTTCATTTCAGTTTGCTATTTATACATTTGATCTGCTTATTAGTAGATTATTATTTTTAGATACATTTCTTATTGTTTAACTTCAACCTTTTTGGTTTTACATTAGTAACTCACATAATTTATAAATGTACTGGTAAAAAATAATGTAATGTTAATGTAATTGTATAAAAGATTCAGATGTAAATCCTGTATTCCTTAATGTGACATCACATTGTCTTGTTGTGCTCTGAGCCATTTTATATCAATTGATAAAGGTCCTTTTAAATATTAAAAAGTAGCTGTAGTTATCTCACTTTATGTTATAATGTCTAAAAGTTCTAAAAATAATCAGGAATGTAAAACCCATAACCTGGGTTATGCTTGCTTATTGGTGGCTAAATGTAGCCATCAATAAGTAAGCACTATCCAGGGTGATGAAGCTAAAATCGACCGGCTCCTAAGCTTTATATTCCTGCTTTTTAAATAGAGATAGCAAGAGAACGAAGAAAAATTGATAATAGGAGTGAATTAGAAAGTTGCTTAAAATTGCTGCTCTATCTGAATCATTAAAGATAAAGGGGCCTATCTATCAAGCTCCAAAAGGAGCTTGATGGCCCGTGTTTCTGGCGAGTCTTCAGATTCACCAGAAACAGCAGTTATGAAGCAGCGGTCACAAAGACCGCTGCTCCATAACCTGTCCTCCTGTTCTGAGCAAGCGGACAGACATCGCCGGAAATCAACCCGATTGAGTACGATCGGGTTGATTGACACACCCCTGCTGGTGGCTCATTGGCCGCGAGTCTGCAGGGGGCGGCGTTGCACCAGCAGCTCTTGTATCTTGTATTGCTCTCCGTATTCAGCGAGGTCTGACCTTGTTAAATAGAGGCCAAAATGTGGGTTTAGTATCTCTTTAATGATAACAAAGAGCAAGGTGAAAACCAATTTGCAGATGAAGCTGGTAAACATTAAAAAGAAAAGTAGAGAACTATATTTTGTCCCTAGCTCTATTTTTGTGACTTAATCAATCTACACATTTTTGTACTGCTGGAGGAGAAGGGGACCTAGAGATGTATACTACAGAAAAGGATGATAGAGAAGAAGAGGAACCATAGATGTATACAACAGAAAAGGATGCTGGAGAAGAAGAGGAACCAGAGATGTATACTACAGAAAAGGATGCTAGAGAAGAAGAGGACCTAGAGTTGTATACTACAGAGAAGAATGCTAGAGAAGAAGAGGAACTAGAGATGAATACTACAGAGAAGGATGCTAGAGAAGAAGAGGAACTAGAGATGAATACTACAGAGAAGGATGCTAGAGAAGAAGAGGAACCAGAGATGTATACTACAGAAAAGGATGCTAGAGAAGAAGAGGAACAAGAGAATTATACTAAAGAAAATGGTGCTAGAGAAGAAGAGGAACTAGAGATGTATACTACAGAGAAGGATGCTAGAGAAGAAGATGAATCAGAGATGTATACTACAGAGAAGGATGCTAGAGAAGAAGAGTAACCAGAGATGTATATTACAGAGAAGGATGCTGGAGAAGTAGAGGAACCAGAGATGTATACTACAGGGAACGATGCTGGAGAAGAAGAGGAACCAGAGATGTATACTGCAGAGAAGGATGCTGGAAAAGAAGATGAACCACAGATGCACACTATAGAGAAGGATGCTGGAAAAGAAGAGGAACCAGAGATGTATACTACCGAAAAGGATGCTAGAGAAGAAGAGGAACCAAAGATGTATACTGCAGAAATGGATGCTAGAGAAGAAGAGGAACCAGAGATGTATACTACAGAAGAGGATGCTAGAGAAGAAGAGGAACCAGAGATGTATACTACAGAGAATGATGCTAGAGAAGAAAAGGAAACAGAGATGTATACTACAGAGAAGGATGCTAGAGAAGAAGATGAACTAGAGATGTATACTACAGAAGAATGCTAGAGAAGAAGAGGAACCAGAGATGTATACTACAGAAAAGGATGCTAGAGAAGAAGAGGAACCAGAGATGTATATTACAGAAAAGGATGGTAGTAAAAAAGAGGAACTAGAGATGTATACTACAGAAAAGGATGCTATAGAAGAAGAGGACTAGAGATGTATACTACAGAGAAGGATGCTGGAAAAGAAGAGGAATCATAGATGTATACTACAGAGAAGGATGCTAGAGAAGAAGAGTAACCAGAGATGTATACTACAGAGAAGGATGCTGGAGAAGAAGAGAAACCAGAGATGTATACTACAGAGAATGATGCTGGAGAAGAAGAGGAACCAAAGATGTATACTACAGAGAAGGATGCTGGAAAAGAAGAGGAACCAGAGATGTATACTACAGAGAAGGATGCTGGAGAAGAAGAAGAACCAGAGATGTATACTACAGAAAAGGATGCTAGAGAAGAAGAGGAACCAGAGATGTATAATAGAGAAAAGGATGCTAGAGAAGAAGAGGAATCATAGATGTATACTACAGAAAAGGATGCTAGAGAAGAAGATGAACTAGAGATGCAAATTAGAGAGAAGGATGCTGGAGAAGAAGAGGAACCATAGATGTATACTACAGAGTAGAATCCTGGAGAAGAAGAGGAACCAGAGATGTATATTACAGAAAAGGATGCTAGAAAAGAAGAGGAACTAGAGATGTATACTACAGAAAAGGATGCTAGAGAAGAAGAGGAACTAGAGATGTATACTACAAGGAAGGATGCTAGAGAAGAAGAGGAATCATAGATGTATACTACAGAGAAGGGTGCTAGAGAAGAAGAGTAACCAGAGATGTATACTACAGAGAAGGATGCTGGAGAAGAAGAAAAACCAAAGATGTATACTACAGAGAATGATGCTGGAGACGAAGAGGAACAAGAGATGTATACTACAGAGAAGGATGCTGGAAAAGAAAAGTAACCAGAGATGTATATTACAGAGAAGGATGCTAGAGAAGAAGAGTAACCAGAGATGTATACTACAGAGAAGGATGCTGGAGAAGAAGAAAAACCAAAGATGTATACTACAGAGAATGATGCTGGAGAAGAAGAGGAACAAGAGATATATACTACAGAGAAGGATGCTGGAAAAGAAAAGGAACCAGAGATGTATATTACAGAGAAGGATGCTAGAGAAGAAGAGTAACCAGAGATGTATACTACAGAGAAGGATGCTGGAGAAGAAGAAAAACCAGAGATGTATACTACAGAGAATGATGCTGGAGAAGAAGAGGAACCAGAGATGTATACTACAGAGAAGAATCCTGGAGAAGAAGAGGAACCAGAGATGTATACTACAGAAAAGGATCCTAGATAAGAAGAGGAACCAGAGATGTATACTACAGAAAAGGATGCTAGAGAAGAAGAGGAACCAGAGATGTATACTACAGAAAAGGATGCTAGAGAAGAAGAGGAACCAGAGATGTATACTACAGAGAAGGATGCTGGAAAAGAAGAGGAACCAGAGATTTATACTACAGAAAAGGATGCTGGAAAAGAAGAGGAACCAGAGATGTTTACTACAGAAAAGGACGCTGGAGAAGATGAGGAACCAGAGATGTATACTGGGGAGAAGAATGCTGGAGAAGAAGAGGAACCAGTGATGTATACTATAGAAAAGGATGCTAGCAAAGAAGAGGAACCAGAGATGTATACTACAGAAAAAGGATGCTAGAGAAAAAGAGGAACTAGAGATGTATACTACAGAGAAGCATGCTACTGAAATAGAGGAACCAGAGATGAATATTACAGAAAAGGATGCTAGCAAAGAAGAGGAACCAGCGATGTATACTACAGAGAAGGATGCTGGAGAAGAAGAGAAACCAGAGATATATAATACAGAGAAGGATGCTGGAGAAGAAGAGGAACCAGAGATGTATACTACAGAGAAGGATGCTGGAAAAGAAGAGGAACCAGAGATGCATACTACAGAGAAGGATGCTGGAGAAGAAGAGAAACCAGATATGTTGTATACTACAGAAAATGATGCTGAAAAAGAACAGGAATCAGAGATGTATTCTACAGAGAAGCATGCTGGAAAAGAAGAGGAATCAGAGATGTATACTACAGAGAAGGATGCTGGAAAAGAAGAGGAACCAGAGATGTATACTGCAGAGAAGGATGCTGGAGAAGAAGAGAAACCAGAGATGTTGTATACTACAGAAAATGATGCTGAAAAAGTACAGGAATCAGAGATGTATACTACAGAGAAGGATGCTGGAGAAGAAGAGAAACCAGAAATGTATACTACAGAAAATGATGCTGAAAAAGTACAGGAATCAGAGATGTATACTACAGAGAAGCATGCTGGAAAAGAAGAGGAATCAGAGATGTATACTACAGAGAAAGATGCTGGAGAAGAAGAGAAACCAGAGATGTATACTACAGTGAAGGATGCTGGAAAAGAAGAGGAATTAGAGATGTATACTACAGAGAAGGATGCTGGAGAAGAAGAGAAACCAGAGATGTACACTACAGAGAACGATGCTGGAGAAGAAGAGGAACCAGAGATGTATACTACAGAGAAGAATGCTAGAGAAGAAGAGGAACCAGAGATGTATACTACAGAGAAGGATGCTGGAGAAGAAGAGGAACCAGAGATGTATACTACAGAGAAGGATGCTGGAGAAGAAGAGGAACCAGAGATGTATACTACAGAGAAGGATGCTGGAGAAGAAGAGAAACCAGAGATGTATACTACAGAAAAGGATGCTGGAAAAGAACAGGAGTCAGAGATGTATACTACAGAGAAGGATGCTGGGTATGAAGAGGAATCAGAGATTTATACTACAGAGATGGATGCTGGAAAAGAAGAGGAACCAGAGATGTATATACTAAGAAGGATGCTGGGGAAGAAGAGGAACCATAGATGTATACTACAGAGAACAATCCTGGAGAAGAAGAGGAACCAGAGATGTATATTACAGAAAAGGATGCTAGAAAAGAAGAGGAACTAGAGATGTATACTACAGAAAAGGATGCAAGAGAAGAAGAGGAACTAGAGATGTATACTACAGAGAAGGATGCTAGAGAAGAAGAGGAACCAGAGATGTATACTGCAGAGAAGAATGCTGGAGAAGAAGAGAAACCAGAGATGTTGTATACTACAGAAAATGATGCTGAAAAAGTACAGGAATCAGAGATGTATACTACAGAGAAGGATGCTGGAGAAGAAGAGAAACCAGAAATGTATACTACAGAAAATGATGCTGAAAAAGTACAGGAATCAGAGATGTATACTACAGAGAAGCATGCTGGAAAAGAAGAGGAATCAGAGATGTATACTACAGAGAAGGATGCTGGAGAAGAAGAGAAACCAGAGATGTATACTACAGTGAAGGATGCTGGAAAAGAAGAGGAATTAGAGATGTATACTACAGAGAAGGATGCTGGAGAAGAAGAGAAACCAGAGATGTATACTACAGTGAAGGATGCTGGAAAAGAAGAGGAATTAGAGATGTATACTACAGAGAAGGATGCTGGAGAAGAAGAGAAACCAGAGATGTACACTACAGAGAAGGATGCTGGAGAAGAAGAGGAACCAGAGATGTATACTACAGAGAAGAATGCTAGAGAAGAAGAGGAACCAGAGATGTATACTACAGAGAAGGATGCTGGAGAAGAAGAGGAACCAGAGATGTATACTACAGAGAAGGATGCTGGAGAAGAAGAGGAACCAGAGATGTATACTACAGAGAAGGATGCTGGAGAAGAAGAGAAACCAGAGATGTATACTACAGAAAAGGATGCTGGAAAAGAACAGGAGTCAGAGATGTATACTACAGAGAAGGATGCTGGGTATGAAGAGGAATCAGAGATTTATACTACAGAGATGGATGCTGGAAAAGAAGAGGAACCAGAGATGTATATACTAAGAAGGATGCTGGGGAAGAAGAGGAACCATAGATGTATACTACAGAGAACAATCCTGGAGAAGAAGAGGAACCAGAGATGTATATTACAGAAAAGGATGCTAGAAAAGAAGAGGAACTAGAGATGTATACTACAGAAAAGGATGCAAGAGAAGAAGAGGAACTAGAGATGTATACTACAGAGAAGGATGCTAGAGAAGAAGAGGAACCAGAGATGTATACTGCAGAGAAGAATGCTGGAGAAGAAGAGAAACCAGAGATGTTGTATACTACAGAAAATGATGCTGAAAAAGTACAGGAATCAGAGATGTATACTACAGAGAAGGATGCTGGAGAAGAAGAGAAACCAGAAATGTATACTACAGAAAATGATGCTGAAAAAGTACAGGAATCAGAGATGTATACTACAGAGAAGCATGCTGGAAAAGAAGAGGAATCAGAGATGTATACTACAGAGAAGGATGCTGGAGAAGAAGAGAAACCAGAGATGTATACTACAGTGAAGGATGCTGGAAAAGAAGAGGAATTAGAGATGTATACTACAGAGAAGGATTCTGGAGAAGAAGAGAAACCAGAGATGTATACTACAGAAAAGGATGCTGGAAAAGAACAGGAGTCAGAGATGTATACTACAGAGAAGGATGCTGGGTATGAAGAGGAATCAGAGATTTATACTACAGAGATGGATGCTGGAAAAGAAGAGGAACCAGAAATGTATACTGGTTAGAAGGACGCTGGAAAATAAGAGGAACCAGAGATGTATACTGGAGAGAAGAATTCTGGAGAAGAAGAGAACAATTGAAGTATGCTGGAGAGAAGGATAGTGGGGATAAAGAGCAACCAGATACGTATACTGGATAGAACAAGATGAATGGGTTGAGGGTTTCTAAAAGAAGTAGATGTTAAAAACACAAAATAACACAATGTAATATGATGTGTTTCAAACTTGTATTGAGATGTTTCTTTAGATAGAAAATGATATTTCCTATCTAAAGAAATGCTGTCTGCATTTATTGATGTGCGGCGGACATGGTTCGCTATAGCGGATCATGTATGTCCACACATATATAAATAGACCCCAGAGCGTGCAATTATAAGCAATTTTCTAATTTAATCCTTTTATCACATTTTCTTCGTTCTCTTGCTATCTTTATTTAAAAAGCAGGATTGTAAAGCTTAGCTATGCTTACATTCCTGCTTTTTCAAATAAAGATACCAAGAGAATGATATATAATGGTATACTACAGAGAAGGATGCTGGAAAAGAAGAGGAACCAGAGATGTATACTACAGAGAAGGATGCTGGAGAAGAAGAAGAACCAGATATGTATACTACAGAAAAGGATGCTAGAGAAGAAGAGGAACCAGAGATGTATAATAGAGAAAAGGATGCAAGAGAAGAAGAGGAATCATAGATGTATACTACAGAAAAGGATGCTAGAGAAGAAGAGGAACTAGAGATGCAAATTTCAGAGAAGGATGCTGGAGAAGAAGAGGAACCATAGATGTATACTACAGAGAACAATCCTGGAGAAGAAGAGGAACCAGAGATGTATATTACAGAAAAGGATGCTAGAAAAGAAGAGGAACTAGAGATGTATACTACAGAAAAGGATGCTAGAGAAGAAGAAGAACTAGAGATGTATACTATAGAGAAGGATGCTAGAGAAGAAGAGGAATCATAGATGTATACTACAGAGAAGGGTGCTAGAGAAGAAGAGTAACCAGAGATGTAAACTACAGAGAAGGATGCTGGAGAAGAAGAAAAACCAAAGATGTATACTACAGAGAATGATGCTGGAGAAGAAGAGGAACAAGAGATGTATACTACAGAGAAGGATGCTGGAAAAGAAAAGGAACCAGAGATGTATATTACAGAGAAGGATGCTAGAGAAGAAGAGTAACCAGAGATGTATACTACAGAGAAGGATGCTGGAGAAGAAGAAAAACCAGAGATGTATACTACAGAGAATGATGCTGGAGAAGAAGAGGAACCAGAGATGTATACTACAGAGAAGAATCCTGGAGAAGAAGAGGAACCAGAGATGTATACTACAGAAAAGGATCCTAGATAAGAAGAGGAACCAGAGATGTATACTACAGAAAAGGATGCTAGAGAAGAAGAGGAACCAGAGATGTATACTACAGAAAAGGATGCTAGAGAAGAAGAGGAACCAGAGATGTATACTACAGAGAAGGATGCTGGAAAAGAAGAGGAACCAGAGATTTGTACTACAGAAAAGGATGCTGAAAAAGAAGAGGAACCAGAGATGTTTACTACAGAAAAGGATGCTGGAGCAGATGAGGAACCAGAGATGTATAATGGGGAGAAGAATGCTGGAGAAGAAGAGGAACCAGTGATGTATACTACAGAGAAGGATGCTGGAGAAGAAGAGAAACCAGAGATGTATACTACAGTGAAGGATGCTGGAAAAGAAGAGGAATTAGAGATGTATACTACAGAGAAGGATGCTGGAGAAGAAGAGAAACCAGAGATGTACACTACAGAGAAGGATGCTGGAGAAGAAGAGGAACCAGAGATGTATACTACAGAGAAGAATGCTAGAGAAGAAGAGGAACCAGAGATGTATACTACAGAGAAGGATGCTGGATAAGAAGAGGAACCAGAGATGTATTCTACAGAGAAGGATGCTGGAGAAGAAGAGGAACCAGAGATGTATACTACAGAGAAGGATGCTGGAGAAGAAGAGAAACCAGAGATGTATACTACAGAAAAGGATGCTGGAAAAGAACAGGAGTCAGAGATGTATACTACAGAGAAGGATGCTGGGTATGAAGAGGAATCGGAGATTTATACTACAGAGATGGATGCTGGAAAAGAAGAGGAACCAGAGATGTATATACTAAGAAGGATGCTGGGGAAGAAGAGGAACCATAGCTGTATACTACAGAGAACAATCCTGGAGAAGAAGAGGAACCAGAGATGTATATTACAGAAAAGGATGCTAGAAAAGAAGAGGAACTAGAGATGTATACTACAGAAAAGGATGCAAGATAAGAAGAGGAACTAGAGATGTATACTACAGAGAAGGATGCTAGAGAAGAAGAGGAACCAGAGATGTATACTGCAGAGAAGGATGCTGGAGAAGAAGAGAAACCAGAGATGTTGTATACTACAGAAAATGATGCTGAAAAAGTACAGGAATCAGAGATGTATACTACAGAGAAGGATGCTGGAGAAGAAGAGAAACCAGAAATGTATACTACAGAAAATGATGCTGAAAAAGTACAGGAATCAGAGATGTATACTACAGAGAAGCATGCTGGAAAAGAAGAGGAATCAGAGATGTATACTACAGAGAAGGATGCTGGAGAAGAAGAAAAAACAGAGATGTATACTACAGTGAAGGTTGCTGGAAAAGAAGAGGAATTAGAGATGTATACTACAGAGAAGGATGCTGGAGAAGAAGAGAAACCAGAGATGTATACTACAGAAAAGGATGCTGGAAAAGAACAGGAGTCAGAGATGTATACTACAGAGAAGGATGCTGGGTATGAAGAGGAATCAGAGATTTATACTACAGAGATGGATGCTGGAAAAGAAGAGGAACCAGAAATGTATACTGGTTAGAAGGACGCTGGAAAATAAGAGGAACCAGAGATGTATACTGGAGAGAAGAATTCTGGAGAAGAAGAGAACAATTGAAGTATGCTGGAGAGAAGGATAGTGGGGATAAAGAGCAACCAGATACGTATACTGGATAGAACAAGATGAATGGGTTGAGGGTTTCTAAAAGAAGTAGATGTTAAAAACACAAAATAACACAATGTAATATGATGTGTTTCAAACTTGTATTGAGATGTTTCTTTAGATAGAAAATGATATTTCCTATCTAAAGAAATGCTGTCTGCATTTATCGATGTGCGGCGGACATGGTTCGCTATAGCGGATCATGTCTGTCCACACATATATAAATAGACCCCAGAGCGTGCAATTATAAGCAATTTTCTAATTTAATCCTTTTATCACATTTTCTTCGTTCTCTTGCTATCTTTATTTAAAAAGCAGGATTGTAAAGCTTAGCTATGCTTACATTCCTGCTTTTTCAAATAAAGATACCAAGAGAATGATATATAATGGTATACTACAGAGAAGGATGCTGGAAAAGAAGAGGAACCAGAGATGTATACTACAGAGAAGGATGCTAGAGAAGAAGAGGAACTAGAGATGCAAATTACAGAGAAGGATGCTGGAGAAGAAGAGGAACCATAGATGTATACTACAGAGAACAATCCTGGAGAAGAAGAGGAACCAGAGATGTATATTACAGAAAAGGATGCTAGAAAAGAAGAGGAACTAGAGATGTATACTACAGAAAAGGATGCTAGAGAAGAAGAAGAACTAGAGATGTATACTACAGAGAAGGATGCTAGAGAAGAAGAGGAATCATAGATGTATACTACAGAGAAGGGTGCTAGAGAAGAAGAGTAACCAGAGATGTATACTACAGAGAAGGATGCTGGAGAAGAAGAAAAACCAAAGATGTATACTACAGAGAATGATGCTGGAGAAGAAGAGGAACAAGAGATGTATACTACAGAGAAGGATGCTGGAAAAGAAAAGGAACCAGAGATGTATATTACAGAGAAGGATGCTAGAGAAGAAGAGTAACCAGAGATGTATACTACAGAGAAGGATGCTGGAGAAGAAGAAAAACCAGAGATGTATACTACAGAGAATGATGCTGGAGAAGAAGAGGAACCAGAGATGTATACTACAGAGAAGAATCCTGGAGAAGAAGAGGAACCAGAGATGTATACTACAGAAAAGGATCCTAGATAAGAAGAGGAACCAGAGATGTAAACTACAGAAAAGGATGCTAGAGAAGAAGAGGAACCAGAGATGTATACTACAGAAAAGGATGCTAGAGAAGAAGAGGAACCAGAGATGTATACTACAGAGAAGGATGCTGGAAAAGAAGAGGAACCAGAGATTTGTACTACAGAAAAGGATGCTGGAAAAGAAGAGGAACCAGAGATGTTTACTACAGAAAAGGATGCTGGAGAAGATGAGGAACCAGAGATGTATACTGGGGAGAAGAATGCTGGAGAAGAAGAGGAACCAGTGATGTATACTATAGAAAAGGATGCTAGCGAAGAAGAGGAACCAGAGATGTATACTACAGAAAAAGGATGCTAGAGAAAAAGAGGAACTAGAGATGTATAATACAGAAAAGGATGGTAGCAAAGAAGAGGAACCAGAGTTGTATACAAAAGGATAAGAGAGTAGTCACAGCTAAAAAGTGCATGCTGTGAAAAAGAATGACAAGGCAGCACTCAAATTGCGTAAATAACAAGTGGTTTATTTGGTAAACCTACATATGCCAAAAACAATTCACAAAACCCTTAATTATACTAAAAAGGAGTAACTAGTAAACCCAGGCCTGGTTTGTACTTAATCTAACACACTACCGTAAAACTACGGTTATAACAAATGATTGTTCGAAGTATGTGACATGTTTAAACTATGCACTGTTACAAACAAACAAACAATGTGTAAAAGACGTGTGAAAGATAAACTGTTGCAACAAAATTCAAAAGAGACACAGATTAACAAATGTCCGTTTACCAGAGCACTTAGTGTGAATCACACGCTCTGCACTTGAGAAATGTTACAAAGAAGCAGTTCCAGTGTTACTGATTGGAAGGCCAACTGTTATAGATTACTGAGCAAACAGTCTCACCACATTCGCGGTATGAAGTTCCAGTATTCGCTTCAACACTAGCTTTTATAATTACCACTTGATCACTCCAAACTATGCATATTTCTCATGCCGGATCCTGATAATTCTCCAAACAAAGCGATGTGTGTTAAAGCTCCATAACGGTTTCAGTACCTCCTTGTATTCAAAAACCGGAACTTCTATTCAAGACTGCTGCATGCTTTTCAGTTGTCAGAACCACATCAAAGTAACTCGGTATGCTTTAGACCAGCTGCCAGGGACTTAGCACTCCACTTCAAACAGTTGCCGCTTCACAAAACGTCAGACATGACGCGTTTCGCCCCTCCCCTTAGTGGGCTGACTTTAGGGCCACTTGTTATTTACGCAATTTGAGTGCTGCCTTGTCATTCTTTTTCACAGCATGCACTTTTTAGCTGTGACTACTCTCTTATCCTTTTGTTTACTATTGTATAGTGACTGCTAGCACCAAAATTGTTTTTTGTTTGTAAACTGGATAGAGTGCACACATTTCTATAATTTATAATTTGGACATATGCAGCTGATTTAATGCTGTTTCAGTTGAGCACCTATCTTTGATTACGAACCGAGTGGAGTTTATTTATTATTTGGTATCCTCCATTTTGTCAAGAACTCTGTTGTTTTTCGTTCTGGGGTGGTAAAATGGCATTTAAAATTACTGATGAAAGATGGCAGAGTGATGTGAGTGAAGCTTTTAAAGCCACAATTATCATTGATGAGCAAAATATTGATGAAAAAAGTGAAGATGTGTTCACAGCGTTCAAATTATATAAAGCTAAAGCTATTAAAGAATTGAAACTTAAATGGGAGATTGCTAGTCTTGAGAACTATGTTAGAGAAAAACTAATACCAAGAGGTCTAAGGATCAAATTGGACCCTGGCATTAGTTTAAGAGGACCAAATGCTGACAATGAATTTGTTGCAAAATGGAATGCAATTCTAACTAAATGTACAATTGAACTGATGGAATTAATGATATCAGAGGATAAAATTAAGTTAGAAGAAAGTAAGATTGAAGTAGAAAAGGCATATTTAGCTGTTAATATTTTTTCTGTAGATCCAGCTTTCGAAAAATTAAACAAAGAGATTCAAAGGAATCTAGATAAATTACAAAATGAAGTGAAATTTAGAAAGAGGAAAAAATTAATGAGAGATCAGGATGATGAAAGGAAAAACAAGATCTACATCTACAGAAATAGTAATAACAGCAGGTTTTCATATGACTCAGGGACTGACAACTCAGATAATGAACAAAATGAAATTGTGGCAGGCTCTTCTTTAGACCTGCCCCCTTTAGGCGGAAAACAAGGAGGGGGGGCAGGAGAAAGAGAGGGAGGTGGACGCTCTTCAAACAGGAGAAGAGGTGGTGGGAGGTACAAGAACAACAGAGGTACACGGATGTTAACCAGGAATCAGAGAGTATAACCTCTATTCTTGGCTCACATGGATCTGGGGGTGTTGACACCCTCAGGGTTGTGAACTTACCTTCCGTCCCCCTTTCCCTCACACAAATGTCACTGCTAAGTAAAGGTTTGTCGTTCTGTCCATCGGCACATCTGGATAAATTTGAATTCATCAAAGACCTAAACTTATTTGCCAGGAAGCTGGTACTTAAAAAAGTGATGAATAGGAAAATGGGTCCGGATGTGCCTCTGGACAAAAGTGACAAACCTGCCCTGGATGATTTACTGTCACTCTTAGAGGAGCAAAATGAGGATGTTGATATCACTCAACACCCTAAAAAATCCAATTTTAGACCGACTTCCAAATACATGCCCCCACTCTCAACAGCTCCAGAGATTCAAAACTTTGTAAGATGCGTTGAAAGAGAGATTGGGGATTTACAAGGATGTGAAGTCGTTCAGGATAATTTGAGTTTAGATGAGAAAAGGTCTCTCAAAGAACTACTCAGCAGTAAGGGACTCATTTTTAAATCATCCGATAAGGGTGGTAATTTGGTAGTCATGAATGATAATGACTATGTGACAGAAATCCAGAGGCAACTATCTAACACTACACAGTATGAATTGACAAACAGAATTGCATTTGATACATCTTGTAATGAGCTTTTGTTCATTCTCAATGATGCCTTGAGAGAAGGGCTAATAACAACCAAAGAACATGCATTCATGTTCAAAAAGTTTCCTATTGTGCCAACCTTTTACTGCATTCCCAAGCTGCATAAAAGCATGAGCAAACCGCAAAGACCAATTATTTCGGGCATAGGGGGGCCTATGGAAGGAGCGAGTAGATATATAGACTACTTTATGAGACCCTTCCTAAGTTCATTGCCCTCCTATGTCCAAGATACTTCAGATGTCCTTAGGAAATTAGATGGCATTGAGGTTGATGAAGACACATGGTTAGTGACCCTTGATGTCGAGTCGTTATACTCCTCGATCCCCCATAATGTGGGAATCAGAGCAACCAGATATTTTCTAGAACAAAGAGGGCATGATTTTCAAAAGCATACTGATTTTGTAATCTCTTTGTTACAACTCATTTTGAATAATAATATATTCCAATTTGATGGAAGATATTATAGACAGCTTCAAGGCACGGCCATGGGTGCCACATGTGCCCCCACATATGCCTGTCTACATCTAGGCTTATGGGAGGCACGAGAGGTTTTCTCGAGTTTTGAATCCCTAGTGGAGGCACATGTGGCAATCTGGCTCCGCTATGTGGACGATATTCTACTCCTGTGGCGGGGCAGCAAAGAGTTGTTTGAAAATTTCTTGAGTATTTTGAACTCTGACAATGGGTACAACATCTTTCTCACATGTGAAATGAGTAAAGATGAAGCAACTTTCTTAGATCTATCAATTAGGAAAGAAGGTAGACACTTAACCACTAGGGTCCATCGAAAATCAACGGCCACTAATAGCCTTTTACATGCTACTAGCCACCATCCTGAATGCCTAAAAACTGGCATTCCAGTTGGCCAATTCCTTCGGTTGAGAAGGAATTGTTCTGACTTAGAGGAGTTTGAATCACAGGCCAAAGACATGTCGTCTAGGTTCCTTGAAAGAGGATATTCTAAAAGACAGGTTAAGAGGGCCTGGACAAGGGCTAGGAACAGCACAAGAAATGATCTGCTCTATAAACAGAATGTAGTTAAAAGAAATGGTGATAAGGTACGCCTCATAACTAAATACAACGCACACTGGGGCAAACTTAGAGACATCATGAATAAATATTGGCACATGTTGACTATTGATACTGAACTAAAAGACTATGTAGGAGACTTTCCATTGTTGACAGCACGCAGAGCTGACAGTCTTAAGGATAAGCTTGTTAGAAGTGAATACACAAGAGAACCGAAAACCAATTGGTTAAGCACAAGAGGCAAATGGCAAAGCTGTAGTCCTTGTGGGCATTGTGTGTACTGCAGGTTTATACAAAAAACATGTAAATTTGAAACTTTAACAGGTAGACAATATAATATAAAACAATGGATAACCTGCAACACTACAGGTGTCATTTACCTCTTGCATTGCTCATGCCCCCTATTCTATATAGGGAAAACTAAACGTGATCTGAAAGATCGAGTCAGAGAGCATAGGGATGATATTAAGAACAAAGAGCAGGATAGCCCAGTAGCCAGACACTTTGAATTATATCATAATTCTGATTTCACTATCATGAAAGTAACTGGCATCCAGCACATAAAACAGCACCGCCGTGGGGGTGATGTTGATAATATGCTGTTGAGGAATGAATCCCGATGGATTTATCGACTAAACACTCTGGCTCCAAATGGCCTGAATGAAAAAATAGATTTCTCATGCTTTCTGTAGAACCGTTTTTAGTAGGGGACAAATGTTAAAGAACTTGTTGGTATCTCAATACATACATTATTTTTTGGTTGTGTATATAATGGTCATTAGTTTAGCCTTAATGATAAGTAAAGGTTTAGAGATGTAAAAAATTGCAAAGGTAGAAAAATTGTGTAGTTTCGATTTTGCCATCCCAGAATGAAAAAGAAAAACCCAAGTATATGTTGCATAACATGTAACTATTTAACAAATATGATGTTTGTGCAATAAAGTTTTTGTTTATCTTTGAAAATGAGGTTGCAATATGGTGCTTAAACGGTCATCAATTAAATATTTAAATTAGCTATTGTGCTATAAAAGGGGTGTTTTCACCACAAACAAGCATCCGATGAGGCCCTAAAGTCAGCCCACTAAGGGGAGGGGCGAAACGCGTCATGTCTGACGTTTTGTGAAGTGGCAACTGTTTGAAGTGGAGTGCTAAGTCCCTGGCAGCTGGTCTAAAGCATACCGAGTTACTTTGATGTGGTTCTGACAACTGAAAAGCATGCAGCAGTCTTGAATAGAAGTTCCGGCTTTTGAATACAAGGAGGTACTGAAACCGTTATGGAGCTTTAACACACATCGCTTTGTTTGGAGAATTACCAGGATCCGGCATGAGAAATATGCATAGTTTGGAGTGATCAAGTGGTAATTATAAAAGCTAGTGTTGAAGCGAATACTGGAACTTCATACCGCGAATGTGGTGAGACTGTTTGCTCAGTAATCTATAACAGTTGGCCTTCCAATCAGTAACACTGGAACTGCTTCTTTGTAACATTTCTCAAGTGCAGAGCGTGTGATTCACACTAAGTGCTCTGGTAAACGGACATTTGTTAATCTGTGTCTCTTTTGAATTTTGTTGCAACAGTTTATCTTTCACACATCTTTTACACATTGTTTGTTTGTTTGTAACAGTGCATAGTTTAAACATGTCACATACTTCGAACAATCATTTGTTATAACCGTAGTTTTACGGTAGTGTGTTAGATTAAGTACAAACCAGGCCTGGGTTTACTAGTTACTCCTTTTTAGTATAATTAAGGGTTTTGTGAATTGTTTTTGGCATATGTAGGTTTACCAAATAAACCACTTGTTATTTACGCAATTTGAGTGCTGCCTTGTCATTCTTTTTCACAGCATGCACTTTTTAGCTGTGACTACTCTCTTATCCTTTTGTTTACTATTGTATAGTGACTGCTAGCACCAAAATTGTTTTTTGTTTGTAAACTGGATAGAGTGCACACATTTCTATAATTTATAACCAGAGTTGTATACTACAGAAAAGGATGCTAGAGAAGAAGTGGAACCAGAGATGAATACTGCAGAAAAGGATGCTAGCGAAGAAGAGGAACCAGCGATGTATACTACAGAGAAGGATGCTGGAGAAGAAGAGAAACCAGAGATATATACTACAGAGAAGGATGCTGGAGAAGAAGAGGAACCAGAGATGTATACTACAGAGAAGGATGCTGGAAAAGAAAAGGAACCAGAGATGCATACTACAGAGAAGGATGCTGGAGAAGAAGAGAAACCAGATATGCTGTATACTACAGAAAATGATGCTGAAAAAGAAGAGGAATCAGAGATGTATACTACAGAGAAGGATGCTGGAAAAGAAGAAGAACCAGAGATGTATACTGCAGAGAAGGATGCTGGAGAAGAAGAGAAACCAGAGATGTTGTATACTACAGAAAATGATGCTGAAAAAGTACAGGAATCAGAGATGTATACTACAGAGAAGGATGCTGGAGAAGAAGAGAAACCAGAAATGTATACTACAGAAAATGATGCTGAAAAAGTACAGGAATCAGAGATGTATACTACAGAGAAGCATGCTGGAAACGAAGAGGAATCAGAGATGTATACTACAGAGAAGGATGCTGGAGAAGAAGAGAAACCAGAGATGTATACTACAGTGAAGGATGCTGGAAAAGAAGAGGAATTAGAGATGTATACTACAGAGAAGGATGCTGGAGAAGAAGAGAAACCAGAGATGTATACTACAGAGAAGGATGCTGGAGAAGAAGAGGAACCAGAGATGTATACTACAGAGAAGGATGCTAGATAAGAAGAGGAACCAGAGATGTATACTACAGAGAAGGATGCTGGAGAAGAAGAGGAACCAGAGATGTATACTACAGAGAAGGATGCTGGAGAAGAAGAGGAACCAGAGATGTATACTACAGAGAAGGATGCTGGAGAAGAAGAGAAACCAGAGATGTATACTACAGAAAAGGATGCTGGAAAAGAACAGGAGTCAGAGATGTATACTACAGAGAAGGATGCTGGATATGAAGAGGAATCAGAGATTTATACTACAGAGAAGGATGCTGGAAAAGAAGAGGAACCAGAAATGTATACTGGTTAGAAGGACGCTGGAAAATAAGAGGAACCAGAGATGTATACTGGAGAGAAGAATGCTGGAGAAGAAGAGAACAATTGAAGTATGCTGGAGAGAAGGATAGTGGGGATAAAGAGCAACCAGATACGTATACTGGATAGAACAAGATGAATGGGTTGAGGGTTTCTAAAAGAAGTAGATGTTAAAAACACAAAATAACACAATGTAATATGATGTGTTTCAAACTTGTATTGAGATGTTTCTTTAGATAGAAAATGATATTTCCTATCTAAAGAAATGCTGTCTGCATTTATCGATGTGCGGCGGACATGGTTCGCTATAGCGGATCATGTCTGTCCACACATATATAAATAGACCCCAGAGCGTGCAATTATAAGCAATTTTCTAATTTAATCCTTTTATCACATTTTCTTCGTTCTCTTGCTATCTTTATTTAAAAAGCAGGATTGTAAAGCTTAGCTATGCTTACATTCCTGCTTTTTCAAATAAGGATACCAAGAGAATGAACAAAAATTTATATTAGGAGTTAATTAGAAAGTTGCTTAAAATTGCTGCTCTATCTGAATATTGAAATAAAAAAATTGGGTTCAGTACCCCTTTAAAAATAAATTGTTTTGAGACATAACCACTAAATGCTAAATCATGAGATGACCACCTCACCTATGAAACATTTTAAAAACCTGGTGGAAGATGTGAGCCTAACCTACAAATCCCTTAATTATTAAATGTAAAAGAGGATATTTCAAAATGTATTTTTCTTTTTTGAAACCCTAATGTTCCTGTCCTGAATAAATCAGTTTTTGTCAAACGTGTGTTTTCTTTCCACCAATAAAGTCGTTTTCGTTATCATCCAATTAGGATTTGTAGGACGTGTAGAACCAATACTACAATATTATATCAAACTCAATTTATATAGCTTGTGCTTAACATCAGGCAAACATAAAAATACATCTGTGTCAATGCTACTCCTTTATATGCATATATGACTAGTACATTCCATAAGAAACAGCAGCACTCACCACTTATACAAAAGCTTCCATCTTTATTGAGACTTCAAAGAAAAGAAAAGAGAACTTTTCTGACCTCTAGTCCTTTGTCATGTCAATACATAATGCAGGTAACACACCTTAATAAAGGGGTAAAGGTTACAAACCACAACTCCTAATTAACCCCTTGGTTGATAAATCACAGCTGCTATTGTGACAGAAATACAAAAGTGCATACAAATAAAAATAATTACGTATCATATACAATGTTGTACATTTAACCATAGAAAGTACAGAATACATAATATCAATATAAAACATTTATCTCAATTGTTACCCAAAGCAGAGGTGGATCAAAGGAAGACCGAAAGGTCATATTCTTTGTTCATTCCACTTGGATACCGAGTCTCCAACTTGTTTATCCAAAATACATGCCAGGCTATACATTTTACATGCCAGGGTATAACTAGTACATGCCCGGCTATAACTAGTACATGCCAGGGTATAACTAGTACATGCCCGGCTATAACTAGTACATGCCAGGGTTAAACTACTACATGCCAGGGTATAACTAGTACATGTCAAGGTAAAACTACTACTTGCCAGGGTTTTAACTAGTACATGCCAGGCTATAACTAGTACATGCCAGGCTATAACTAGTACATGCCAGGCTATAACTAGTACAGGCCAGGGTATAATTAGTACATGCCAGGCTATAACTAGTACAGGCCAGAGTATGACTAGTACATACCAGGCTATAACTAGTACAGGCCAGGGTATAACTAGTAAATACCAGGCTATAACTAGTACAGGCCAGAGTATAACTAGTACATACCAGGCTATAACTAGTACAGGCCAGGGTATAACTAGTACATGCCAGGCTATAACTAGTACAGGCTAGAGTATAACTAGTACATACCAGGCTATAACTAGTACATGCCAGGCTATAACTAGTACAGGCCAGGGTATAACTAGTACATGCCAGGCTATAACTAGTACAGGCCAGGGTATAACTAGTACATACCAGGCTATAACTAGCACAGGCCATAGTATAACTAGTACATACCAGGCTATAACTAGTGCATGCCAGGGTATAACTAGTACATACCAGGCTATAACTAGCACAGGCCATAGTATAACTAGTACATACCAGGCTATAACTAGTGCATGCCAGGCTATAACTAGTACAAGCCAGGGTATAACTACTACTTGCCAGGGTATAACTAGTACAGGCCAGGGTATAACTAGTACATGCCAGGCTATAACTAGTACAAGCCAGGGTATAACTACTACTTGCCCGGCTATAACTAGTACAGGCCAGGGTATAACTAGTACATACCAGGCTATAACTAGTACAAGCCAGGGTATAACTAGTACATACCAGGCTATAACTAGTACATGCCAGGCTATAACTAGTACAAGCCAGGGTATAACTACTACTTGCCAGGGTATAACTAGTACAGGCCAGGGTATAACTAGTACATACCAGGCTATAACTAGTACAAGCCAGGGTATAACTAGTACATGCCAGGCTATAACTAGCACATGCCAGGGAATAACTAGTACATACCAGGGTATAACTAGTACATCCCAGTGTATAACTACTAAATGCCAGGGTATAACTAGTACTTGTCAGGTAATACTAGTACCTGTCAGGGTATTACTAGTACATGCCAGGGTATAACCACTACATGCCAGGGTATAACCACTACATGCCAGGGTATAACTAGTACATGACAGGGTATAAGTATAACTACTACATGCCAGGTTATAACTAGCACATGCCAGGGTATAACTAGTACATGACAGGGTATAAGTATAACTACTACATGCCAGGGTATTACTAGTACATGGCAGGGTATAAGTATAACTACTACATGCCAGGGTATAACTAGTACATCCCAGTGTATAACTACTAAATGCCAGGGTAATACTAGTACCTGTCAGGGTATAACTACTACATGCCAGGGTATTACTAGTACATGGCAGGTGTGACAGACTCCGGCTACTCCGACGGGGTAGCTCCACTAAAGGATACTTCCTGCACCTAGAACCTGCTGATATGTAGTGATTATAGCAGTTCCCACCCAAATAACTAGACAGAGTAGCATTCAGGTAAAACAAGAAGTACACTTTATTGGGAAAACACACATTTATACACAAACTGATCTTGATAAGAGCCTTATCAGCCCCCCAAATCTCCCGCCCCTCCAGACAGGCTGGCGCCTCCATAATGTCCAGTGACGCCAGTGTCCAGCGGTACAGGGAGGGTGCATTCGAGGTGATCCCGGGGGAGAGGCGGCACTTCCAGGGTATTGTTAGAAAGCCCTTGGTCCCCAGTTGCTTCAGTCCAAAAAGTGCCTTGATCCATGAGTAGAGCTCGGAAACCCTGGTTCCCTATGAAGCTCACCTCCAGCAATTGGCCCACATCCTACCCTCCCCATGGGGTACCAGTCCCCAAGAGAGCGGAGTCCTGGGGCAAGGGGCCTCTGAAGCAGCCAGAGGTAAAGATCTCCAGAGGATGCTGGGTGCAGCGGCCGGCTGATAGATCCAGGGGCCCGGTCGGCCCGGAAAGGGATAGGTCGTCAGAGACCAGCTCTTTTAAGATCAGGTTCACACACAAATTCTCACAAAAGGAAAGGTCTGGGAGATCACGGTTGCTCTGAGGATCCCAAAACCACCAAGAACGAGAGGGGGTGAGGTAGTAGGGGGTAGGGGTTTAACTCTTGCAGCCCGGTATCCGTGACACCAGGGTATAACTAGTACATGCCAGGCTATAACTAGTACATGCCAGGGTATAACTAGTATATGCCAGGCTATAACTACTACTTCCCAGGGTATAACTAGTACATGCCAGGCTGCAACTAGTACATACCAGGGTATAACTAGTACGTGCCAGGCTATAACTACTACATGCCAGGGTATAACTAGTACATACCAGGGTATAACTAGTACATGCCAGGCTATAACTACTACATGCCAGGGTATAACTAGTACAAGCCAGGGAATAACTAGTACATGCCAGGGTATATATTTAACTAATACATGCCAGGGTACATTTAGTTCATGCCGGGGTATAACTATTACATGCCAGCCTATTACTACTACATGCCAGGGTATAACTAGTACATGCCAGGGAATAACTACTACATTCCAGGGTATAACTTGTACATACTAGGGTATAACTTCTACATGCCAGGATATGACTAGTACATGCCAGGGTATAACTAGTACATGCCAGGGAATAACTACTACATGCCAGGGTATAACTAGTACATGCCAGGGAATAACTACTACATGCCAGGGTATATCTAGTTCATGCCCAGGTATAACTTCTACATGCCAGGGTATAACTAGTACATACCAGGGAATTACTAGTACAAGCCAGGGTATGACTAGCACATACCAGGCTATAGCTAATACATGCCAGGCTATAACTAGTACATGCCAGGCTATAACTAGTACATACCAGGCTATAACTAGTACATACCAGGATATAATTAGTACATCCGAGGGTATAACTACTAAATGCCAGGGTATAACTAGTACAGACCAGGCTATAACTAGTACATGCCAGGGTATAACTAGTACATACCAGGATATAATTAGTACATCCCAGGGTATAACTACTAAATGCCAGGGTATAACTAGTACAGACCAGGCTATAACTAGTACATGCCAGGGTATAAATAGTATATACCAGGTTATAACTAGTACATGCCAGGCTATAACTAGTACATACCAGGGTATAACTAATACATTCCAGGCTATAACTAGTACATACCAGGCTATAACTACTAAATGCCAGGGTATAATTAGTACATGCCAGAAAAAAACTAGTGCATGCCAGGGTATAACTAATACATGCCAGGGTATAACTAGTACATGCCAGGCTATAACTAGTACATTCCTGGGTATAACTAGTACATGCCAGAAAATAACTAGTACATACCAGGGTATAACTAGTACATGCCAGAGTATAACTAGTACATACCAGGGTATAACGAATACATTCCAGGCTATAACTAGTACATGCCTGGGTATAACTAGTACATGCCTGGGTATAACTAGTACATGCCAGAAAATTACTAGTACATACCAGGGTATAACTAGTACATGCCAGGGTATAACTACTACATGCCAGGAAATAACTAGTACATACCAGGGTATAACTAGTACATGCCAGGATATAACTAGTACAGACCAGGCTATAACTAGTACATGCCAGGGTATAACTAGTACATGCCAGGCTATAACTACTTCATGCCAGGGTATTACTAGTACGTCAGGGTATAACTACTTCATGCCAGAGTATAAATAGTACTGCCAGGATATAACTAGTACAAGCCAGGATATAATTAGTACATGCCAGGGTATAACTACTTCATGCCACGGTATTACTAGTACATGTCAGGGTATAACTACTACATGCCAAAGTATAAATAGTACTGCCAGGATATAACTAGTAAATGCCAGGGTATAACTACTACATGCCAGGGTATTACTAGTAGATGCCAGGGTATAACTGCTACATGTACTAGTTATACCCTGGCATGTACTAGTTATACCCTGGTATGTAATAGTTATACCCTGGCATGTAGTAGTTATACCCTGGCATGTACTAATTATACCCTGGCATGCACTAGTTATAAAAAAGGCAAAAAGGTGACAGCATAAATGACCATTTATTTAGGCAGACAAAAAACAGGCGACGTTTTGGGAAATTATCCCTTAATCATGCCATGCCAAAAAAATTCCATCCACCTTTATATACCTATACACCACTAGATGGCAATAAAGAGTAATTAACTATTTCACAATTATAATTATACACAGTAATACAATCAAAACTACAAAATATCATATACTCCTTACGGCACATTAGATAAACCAAGCACTCGCAGTCATCCCCCATATTAGCAAATCCACAGCGGGCAGAAGATCCTTCTCCCACATGGCAGCAAAGACATTGAACACCCTCCCCCTGCATCTCGGACAATCCACCTCCCTTACAAAGTTCAGAAAGGACCCCAAAACCTGGCTCTTCGACTGAATGCCCATCCCCTTCCACCCTCCCCCTTCTCCTATCCCCTTTCCCTTAGCGCCTTAAGACCCTCACGGGTGATTATTTTGCGCTCTATAAGTACCCAATAGATAGATAGATACTAGTTATAGCCTGGCATGTACTAGTTATATCCTGGCATGTACTAGTTATAGCCTGGTATGTACTAGTTATACCCTGGGATGTAGTGGTTATAGCCTGGTATGTACTAGTTATATCCTGGCATGTACTAGTTATAGCCTGGCATGTGGGGGCTTTGGTTCCCCTTTTCCCCTTGATTGATTTTATCCTGGCTACCAATTTTTACCTTTCACTTTTAATATTTGTTGAATATAGTAGTTTACCTTTTATCTATGGAGTGCTGGAATCCTTGTATTTACCATGTACTAGTAATACCCTGACATAAAGTAGTTATACCCTGGCATGTACTAATTATAGCCTGGTATGTACTAGTTATACCCTGGCATGTACTAGTTATACCCTGGCATGTACTAGTTATACCTTTGCATGTAGTAGTAATACCCTGGCATGTACTAGTTATAGCCTGGTATGTACTAGTTATATCCTGGCATGTACTAGTTATAGCCTGGCATGTACTAGTTATAGTCTGGCATGTACTAGTTATAGCCTGGTATGTACTAGTTATACCCTGGCATGTAGTGGTTATGACCTGGTATGTACTAGTTATATCCTTGCATGTACTAGCTATAGCCTGGTATGTACTAGTTATATCCTAGCATGTACTAGTTATAGCCTGGCATGTAGTGGTTATAGCCTGTTATGTACTAGTTATATCCTGGCATGTACTAGTTATAGCCTGGTATGTACTAGTTATACCCTGGCATGTAGTAGCTATACCCTGGCATGTACTAGTTATACCCCGGCATGTACTAGTTATTCCCTGGTATGTACTAGATATTCCCTGGTATGTACATGTTATAGCCTGGTAGACCTCACACATAGCACTTGCTCTTTGTATTTACTCCTTAGCCTTCTATGGCAAGAAACAGCATGTAAGTAAAGGCGCTTCCCCCCAGAAGGATTAATAGGGGTGATAGAACCTCATCCCCGGAGGTAATGTGGAGCAGAGAATCCTTGACCCTGAGGATACAAACCAGGGACGTCTGTGCACAAACTCCAACATTTTTTTAATCTGGAGGATCTCGATACAAGATTTTTTCCCTGACCCTGATGGGGATTCGGGCGACCCTGCCGATGGAGATCTACCAAATGCCCCTTTAGAGGCCACCTAAGAGGACCAGCATAGGTGAGTGGATAGATGAGGATCTCCTGGATCCCGCTGACAATCTTATTTTCAGCCCCTTACTCATTAGGCACCTTTGTTCTTCTGAGTGGTCTCTCCCTCCTCATCTGCCTAGGTTTCTCCAGAGACGCCTTTCTACATCCTTTGGTCTGGAGTGATCCCATTGTTGTCTAGGATAAACGCCTGGACACTTCTGGCCTAAATTTCAAACAAGGCTCTTCTTTCAGGCTCCTCCTTAGATCATTCCATGGTTGGCTTTTTTCAGCTAAGCAACACTAATGTTGATATCTCCAGGGTAAGGTGTAGAACTGCACTATTACACACTGATACCTTACTACAGTTAAAACAACTGAAGCTCTCCTTTGTTTGGGGACTCCTCACTATCTTTCTTTACATCTGGTAAATCCCTGGTTTTCTCCTTAGATATATCCCATGGCCATCTCTGGCCGTTCTCTCAATTTCCATCTTCATTGGTTAAATCTTTGGCCTCTTTTCGTCTTCCTCCAAAGCCATTTTCTGACCTTTTCCACCTTTCTTGACCTCTTTCCTGTGCTATCAGATGTACGGAACAATTTAATCCCGAGAGTGTCCATCCACTCAGCGGATGCTTTCTTGTCAGTGGAGAGTTTCCAGCATCTTGAGGCTGCATTGTCTTGTAATCTCAGGACCAAGAATTTTTTTTCCCTAGAGCATCTGAATCACCTAGTCTAACAGATTTCATGGGTCCCTGGTCGTCCGAAGACCTTCCCGTGAGGTGTCTCTTCCACTGTGGGAAAGTTCTGCTATCCTTCTCTGGTCTGTATGAGTTTGTCGGTATGTGGGAAAGGATATGGATGCCTTTTCTTGCCTCCCCTTTCAATGACAGTGTGTTTTCCCACTCTTTTCTAGACATTGTTTAGTTTTCCATCCTTGCGGACCTTTTAGGTTTCAGAACCCTCTTACCTTGTTATTCAAGTCTCTGGATATGCGGTTCTTTCTTTCTTCAGTGTCTAGTCTTTCAGCTTTCAGCATCCTTGGCATGGTTTTACAAATTTCGGTCCTGAAGGCCCTGATGTTCATTCTCCATTCTTTCTCAATGGGCATCTCCTTCTACCTTTTCTCAGATTCTCTTCACCCTCTAAATTTGGTTTTCCTGTTCTCAGAGTATTCTTGTGGTACAGCCCTTCAGTTTCCTGTTTTCTCTCTAGGCTGAAGACCTTAGTGGTTCTTCATCAGATTCCCCTTTCATACATCAGAGGGTTCACACCTGGCACAAATATTCTCCTCCTTTTGGAACACTTTCTGTTGAATGCAGATTCGTTAACAAAACATGGATATCCGTTATGTTTTCACAAAACGAATATCCAAACTAATGCACTTCGAAAGTTAAATGGACATCGAACCCAGATTTAGAAAGAGTATGCAATTTTAAACAACTTTCCAGTTGACTTCTATTATCTAGTTTGCTTATTGGTGGCTGCACATATTGATGCCTCATGTTATTGGCTCAGCCATGCAAATTTGCTATTTTTTCAAAGGATATCTGAAGAAAGAAGCAAACAATTGGAATGTTGTTTAAAATTGTATTCTCTATCTGAATCATACAAGAAATATTTTGAGTTTCATGTCCCTTTAAAAAAAAAAAAAAAAAATAGTGATGGAATTTGTCAGTATTGACTCACTTCCTTTAAATTACTTTATGGGTTAAAAATATTTACCTATAGCGTACTGGAGAGCCACGTTATCCAACACTTCTTCACATAGTGCAAGGCCACTCTGATAGGCTGTTTAGCGTACACTAAGACTCCTATTAGCACAGCCCAGGACTCTGTGAAGAAGGGGCAGGATTAGCACAGCTCTCCAGCACGCTAAAGGTATTTAACACTACATGTGAATGTTTTTTACCTGTAGCAAAGAAAGCACAGGCAACTAATATTCCATAAACAATGTTTTTTGGATATTCATTACAAAAGATTTGTCCAAACCGCATTTTGCCGTGCCACCTCTACATCAGACCATTTTTAACTTTTCAAATACTTTACACTGAAAAGAAAGGTTAACAATGACAGTTTTATATTTTAATGGCAAGTTTTTTTATAAACTAAAACTTGCTTGGCCCCCGTTTTTGGCTATTTGCAGACCTAAGCTACATAGAAAAAGGAGATTCTTCTCTATAAATGTGAGTCATCCTTCATGACAGTTATTCACTGGATAACCACAGTCTTCCTGTATGAATATGGTAGAAGGTTTTTCTATACAATAAAAGCATGAAGTATCTTGGAATTCTTACAACCAATTGTAAAGGCCAATATATACACTTTCCTTATCTGTCACCCTGATTTGCAGACATTATGCAGGTTAAGTGATGCCACTATTGATTGAAGGGTCCAGATAGAGATTGGCCCCTTAGAGGTGTGAGCCTGGTCTCAATTTGGAGACCCCTGTAAATAAGCCTCTGACAATACTGACTCTAATGCTTCTTAATATGTGTTTTTATTTTCTACCCCTTATCTAATTATTTCCTTACTTGATTGAAAACTTTATTTGTTTTAAGGAAGGTTCAGATTCTTAGTCCACATTATCTGTCTTAATGTCATATATATATATATATATATATATTTTTATATATATATATATATATATATATATATATATATATACTCCTACTATACTGCCCCTAATCTTTCTAAGCAACATTACTTCTCTACTCATTCTTCAAACCCAAAACGTCTGTTCTCCACTTTCAACACTCTTCTCCGCCCACCCCCACCTCTTAATACAACTTCTCTCTCAGCTCAAGATTTTACCAGCCACTTCAATAACAAAATCAACTCCATCAGAAATGAAATCAGCTCTCAAAAGACTACAGTCTTCCTCCCCCTCAAAGCTCGCAATCACCCACAAACCACATAGCCATAATTTTTTCTCTTTTGCCCCTGTTACTGAGGAAGAAGTTTCTGCACTTATAATGTGCTCTCACCTCACTACCTATCTCCTTGACCCCATCCCCTCACATCTACTCCCCTCCCTCTCTACCCTTAACCCTATACTCACACAAATTTTCAACCTCTCCCTCAGCACCGGTATATTTCCCTCATCTCTAAAACATGCACTGGGCACACCTATCCTCAAAAAACCTTCTCTCTATCCAACCTCCCCATCCAACTATCACCCTATTTCCCTACTCCCTCTTGCCTCAAAGCTTCTTGAAAAGCTAGTATATGCACGCCTATCCCATTTCCTTACATTAAACTCCCTCCTTGACCCACTGCAATCTGGATTTCACCCCCATCACTCCACAGAGAGAGCAATCGTTAAAGTTACCAATGACCTACTTATAGCAAAATCCAAAGGCCACTTCTCTCTGCTTATCCTCCATGATCTGTCTGCAGCCTTTGATACTCTTGACCACCCTCTTTTGCTCCAAACCCTCCAATCCTTCGGCATTTGTGACACGTCCCTCTCGTGGTTCTCTTTCTGTTTAACCGTACCTTTAGGGTAGCCTTCTCTGGGGCTTCCTCTGCCTTGTTACCACTTTCTGTTGGGGTACCGCAAGGCTCTGTCCTCAGTCCCCTTCTTTTCTCAGTCTACAAGTCATCATTAGGCTCCTTAATAAATTCACACTGGTTTCAATATCATTTGTATGCTGGTGACACCTAAATCTACCTATCTGCACCAGACCTATCTCCTTCCTTGCTCACCCGTGTCCCTAACTGTCTTTCTCACATCTCATCCTGGATATCCTCTCACTACCTTAAGCTAAATCGCTCCTTATCCCCCCCCTTCTTCCAAATTCTCCACCCTGCATCTCTCTATAACTGTTGACAACTCCACCATTACCCCTACCCCCCATGCCCGATCTCTTGGGGTCACATTTGGCTCAGATCTTTCTTTCGCTCCTCACATTCAGTCATTGGCTAAATCCTGGTGGTTCCACCTTAAAAACATCTCTAAAATTAGACATTTCCTTACACAAGACACAACTAAGATTTTAATCCACTCTAATCCTTTCCCACATCGACTACTGCAACTCTGTCCTCTCTGGTCACCCTAGCTGTCGCCTAGATCCTATACAATCCATAATGAATGCCTCTGCCAGGCTCATCTATCCTTACTCGTCGCTCTTCATCTGCTGCACCTCTCTGCCAATCCCTTCACTCGCTTCCTCTTGCCTCCAGAATAAAACACAAAATTCTCACACTGACATACAAAGCCCTCAACTGCACTGCTCCCACCTACATCTCAGACCTTTCTCCAGATACTCTCCCTCCCGTCCTCTTGGCTCTGCTCATGACCACATGCCCTTGTTACCTCCGCACATTCCCGTTTACAGGACTTCTCCAGACTGGCTCCCATTTTGTGGAACTCTCTGCCTCGCTCCATAAGACTCTCCCCTAGTTTTGAAAGTTTTAAGCACTCCCTAAAGACTCTACTGTTCAGGGATGCATACAACCTACACTTACATTTCCTAATCCCAGTTCATCTCCTCCATTGCTATTTTTTTGAACCCCCTTAGCATGTAAGCCTAAGAGCCCTTCTAATTGCAGGTCACCTTCATAAGAGCTGACTACAACAGGACCCTCTACCCATTTTATCCCTAAAAATTTTACCTTGCATATCGCCTATGTTTATAGCTCTGCAGAATCTGTTGGCACTCTACAAATAAAGGATAATAATAATAATAATAATAATAATAATAATAATAATAATAATACAGTATATATGTTTGTTTCTTTAAATGCTTTTATTTATTATGATCTGGTCATACAACATTTTGGGCTAGATTACAAGTGGAGCTAATTTATAGCGCATCTGTAAACATAATCTGCCTGTTTGCGGGTGCACAATAAATATCCATGCAAATGCGCACACACATATGCACATACAGGTATACCTCACTTTACAGCGCTTCACTTTACAGCGCTTCGCTAATACAGCGCTTTGTGGAGCTGAAGTTCAACCTCCAAAGATTTTGAAACAGTGCTGTAATCATCGTGAGATTGCGAGAAAAGTGACTGGCACCATTTTGCTATGCGCAGTTCACTCTGTTTACAGCATTACAGTGCAATCTGTGTCTCAGTGGTATAGTCTGACAAATTTTACTACAGTCATTGTCACTATTTTACAGGTACAGTATTTATTGAATACTGTGCTGTGCTAGTGTTAAACTAAATGCAGCACTATTGCACCCCTAATATAAGTTAGTTCAAACATGTTTTCAAGATTTTAAACACACTGGCAAGTGAAAAGAAAGCTAAAACTGCCTTGTTTCACTTTAAGGCGGTTTTCACTTTACAGCGGGGCTCCGGTCCCTAACCCGCTGTATGAGCGGGGTATACCTGTATATGCATATAAACACACACACACACATGTGCACACACATATATACACATATATGTATATAAAAACACACATACATATACACACACATACATACATAAGCACACACACATAAACACACATATAATCCCATGCATACACACACATATATATAAAGACAAGAAATCTATTGGATCCATAGACTAAAAACATTGGTCCCGAGTGGATTCAATTCACAATTTGATGTAATCAATTATTGGGAATGATCCACCTATAATTATAAGCTTGAGTAGAGACCTGGTTTGATACTATATGTTTATATCCTTTATTTAAGTCAGTGTAGAGCAAATTTGAATAATAGGATTTCAAATTGATTTAACATATAAACATATGTCTTTATAATTTAGATATCTATGATAGAAGGAATATTGGATTATGTACTTTGTGCTAGTTTTTAGCATTATAGCTATTGTGTTATACTGGGTTATGTCTTTATGCAACTATGAATAGTATCTTGCTTGTATGACATGTCTTCACTAAGCAGACAACTATAAGTATTCAGTTTAGCACTATATGTTGCAATTAATCTAAGCACATAGTATATAGAACACAGAGGTGTCAGCTAAAGTATTGATAGCACCTCTGTGCTTTACCATTCCTCACGTATTAACCATGAGTCTCCATTTTCTGCTAATTAATTAATTATTTTGTTTATCATATCTGTGACCTACAAATGAAAGTATGTTTGCTTATATCATGTTCATTTCCATTAACATTGCGAATAGGTTCATTAGTGTTGTACCGTATATAAAATGATAGTGATAGGCATTGCAATTATTAATTGAAATCAATTACAGTGTTTGTTTTTTAATTGTTTAAGGGGCGGAGTATTACCCTTTAAATAGCACACCCTCTGAGAAGGGGGATATGTCTATGATTACGGCCAGGCTGGCCGAAACATGTTAGGCTGTGCTAGCTGAATTGTTTTTACCAGAGGCTCTGCTGCACAGGGTCTTTTAACTGTGATATGACCTGCTGAAAATAAAGATTTGGATTTTTTACCTTTATGAGGACGCCTGGATATTATTTCATCTTTACTTCAACACACACATATATATATATATATATATATATATATATATATATATATATATATATATATATATATATGCATATACACTCACCGGCCACTTTTGCCTTCAGAACTGCCTTAATTCTTTGTGGCAAAGATTCAACAAGGTGTTGGAAACATTCTTCAGACATTTTGGTCCATATTGACATGATAACATCACGCAGTTGCTGCAGATTTGTCGGTTGCACATCCATGATGTGAATTTTCTGTTCCACCACATCCCAAAGGTGCTCTATTGGATTGAGATCTGGTGACTGTGGAGGCCATTGGAGTACAGTGAACTCATTGTCATGTTCAAGAAACCAGTTTGAGATGATTTGAGCTTTGTGACATGGTGCATTATCCTGCTGTAATAGCCATCAGAAGATGGGTACACTGTAGTCATAAAGGGATGGACATGGTTAGCAATAATACTCAGGTCAGCTGTGGCGTTTAAACAATGCTCAATTGGTACTAAGGGCCCCAAAGTTTTCCAAGAAAATATCCCAAACACCATTACACCACCACCACCAGCCTGAACCGTTGATACAAGGCAGGATGGATCCATGCTTTCATGTTATTTATGCAAAATTCTGACTCTACCATCTGAATGTCCCAGCTAAAATCGTGACTCATCAGACCAGGAAACATTATATAAATCTTCTATTGTTCAACTTTGGTGAGCCTGTGCGAATTGTAGCCTCAGTTTCCTGTTCTTAGCTGACAGGAGTGGCACCCGGTGTTGTCTTCTGCTGCTGTAGCCCATCTGCTTCAAGGTGCAATGTGTTGTGCGTTCAGAGATGGTATTCTGCATACCTTGGTTGTTATGAGTGGTTATTTGAGTTACTGTTGCCTTTCTATGATTTCGAACCAGTTTTCCCATTCTCCTCTGACATCAACAAGGAGTTTTTGTCCACACAACTGCCCCTCACTGGATATTTTCTCTTTTTTGGACCATTCTCTGTAAATCCTAGAGATGGTTGTGCATGGAAATCCCAGTAGATCAGCAGTTTTTGAAATACTCAGACCAGCCCGTCTGGCTCCAACAACCATGCCACATTCGAAGTCACTTAGATCCCCTTTCTTTCCCAATCTGATGCTCAGTTTAAACTTCAGCAAGTCATCTTCACTATGTCTAGATGCCTGAATGCAGTGAGTTGCTTCCATGTGATTGGCTGATTAGCAATTTGTGTTACCAAGAAATTGAACAGGTGTACCTAATAAAGTGGCCAGTGAGTGTATATAAACACACACACACATAAATATGTAAAAAATAAATATATATATATTTACGTTTTTGTATTCTATTCCACCCAAGAGTTCAGCATTGGAAGAAATAGGAGATGGGGGGTCTTGGTGATGAAATATGTGAATTTTTCTGTAGGAGTTTATTCCAGACATCAAAAACACTTGGAATATAGGGGGTATTTAGTGGTTGCATCTGATCTGGAGGTTTTCAGAATCCAGCACAGCATCCCCACTTTTGGGGTTTTGAGTATGTGTGAGTCTAATACTGTCCAAGCTTTTGTATGGCTGGTCCTATGCCAGTCTATTATTCTTTGTAAGCTAATGGCTTTATAATTGGTCTCTATATTTGGGAGGCTGAGTCCTCCAGCAATTGGGGTTTTATACATGGTGTGTTTGCTGATACATGGTTTAATGATGCCCCATATAAAATAATTAAAATATTTTTGTATCTTGTTAAAGGGACATAATACTCATTTGCTAAATCACTTGAAACTGATGCAGTATAACTGTAAAAAGCTGACAGGAAAATATCACCTGAGCATCTCTATATAAAAAAGGAAGATATTTTACCTCACAATCTCCTCAGCTCAGCAGAGTAAGTTCTGTGTAAAAAGTTATACTTCACCTGCTCCCAGCTGCAGGTAAAAATAAAAAAAAATGAAGAAATGAACAGCAGCCAATCAACATCAGCAGTGCTGACGTCATGAACTCTTACTGTGATCTCATGAGATTTGACTTAACTCTCATGATATTTCATAGTAAGCTTCCTTTACCTGATTGGTGAAATAATATGAGAGTTCACGAGGCTCATCCTTTCAGCTGTCCCAGGACAGACACACTAAAATGCTGCTTAGAAATCCTTTACAATGGGAGGTGGCTACTGAGGAACTTTTGAGGTAAAATATCTTCCTTTTTTACATAGAGATGTTCAGGCGATATTTTCTAGTCAGCTTTTTACAGCTATACTGCATCACTTTCAAGTGTTTAAACATTTGGGTATTATGGCCCTTTTAGTGTTGTAGGGGGAATTACTTTCCGTACGGCCTGCATTGTGTACAGTAATTGCGGTAGGGTGGTCATTTTTAGAATTTGTATTCTGCCCCACCAGGAAAAAGGGCGGTTTGACCATGAGGTTAGATCCTGCTGGATTTTGTTTACAGTTTTGGTGTAATTAATTTCGTATAAATTTGGTTAGTTTGGGGTAAGGTAAGTACCTAAGTATTTAAGGGCAATCGTTTGTATTTTATAAGGGCATTTGCTTATTATTTGGGTTAATTCCTGCTTGAGTAAGTTAATATTAAAGAGTTCAGATTTTGAATTATTTATGGAGAAGTGGGAGAGTCTACTGAATGTATCAAATTCTTTTATTAGTTCAGGGAGGGATGTGTTTGGTGACGACATGGATATTAGAATATCATCTCCAAATAAATATATTTTAAAGTAATTCGGCTAGATTACGAGTTGTGCGTTAGGGTTAAAAAGCAGCGTTAAGAGGTCCTAATGCTGCTTTTTAACACCCGCTGGTATTACGAGTCTTGCAGGTACAGGTGTACCACACACTTTTTTGGTCAGACTCGAAAATACCGCAAATCCACTTACGTCAATTGCGTATCCTATATTTTCTATGGGACTTGCATAACGCCGGTATTACAAGTCTAACCAAAAGTGAGCAGTACAGCCTCTCCTGTCAAGACTGATACCGCATTTAAAAGTCAGAAGTTAAGAGTTTTATGGGCACTTTAGTTAAACTCTTAACTAAAGTGCTAAAAAGTACACTAACACCCATAAACTACCTATTAACGCCTAAACAGAGGGCCCCCCACATCGCAAACACTAAATAAAAATGTTTAACCCCTAATCTGCCGAACTGGACATCGCCACCACTATAAAAAATATATTAACCCCTAAACCGCCGCCCTCCCGCATCGCAAACACTAGTTTAATTTTATTAACCCCCTAATCTGCCGTCCCTAACATTGCCGACACCTACCTACACTTATTAACCCCTAATCTGCCGCCCACAACGTCGCCGCAACTATATTAAAGTTATTAATCACTAAATCTAAGTCTAACCCTATCCCTAACCCCCCCTAACTTAAATATAATTTAAATAAATCAAAATAAAATTACAACAATTCACTAAATAATTCCTATTTAAAACTAAATACTTGCCTATAAAATAAACCCTAAGATAGCTACAATATAACTAATAGTTACATTGTAGCTATCTTAGGGTTTATTTTTATTTTACAGGCAACTTTGTATTTATTTTAACTAGGTACAATAGTTATTTAATAGTTATTAACTATTTAATAGCTACCTAGTTAAAATAAAGTCAAATTTACCTGTAAAATAAAACCTAACCTAAGTTACAATTACACCTAACACTACACTATAATTAAATTAATAACCTTAACTAAATACAATTTAAAAAAATTATCTAAAGTACGAAATAAAAAAACACAAAATTACAGAAAATAATAAAATAATTACAAGATTTTTAAACTAATTACACCTAATCTAATCCCCCTAATAAAATAAAAAAGCCCCCCAAAATAATAAAAAGCCCTACCCTATACTAAATTACAAATATCCCTTAAAAGGGCCTTTTGTGGGGCATTGCCCCAAAGTAATCAGCTCTTTCACCTGTAAAGAAAATACAATACCCCCCCAACATTAAAACCCACCACCCACACACCCAACCCTACTCTAAAACCCACCCAATCCACCCTTAATAAAACCTAACACTAACCCCTTGAAGATCACCCTACCTTGAGAAGTCTTCACCCAACTGGGCCGAAGTCGTCAACAAAGCCGGCAGAAGTGGTCCTCCAGATGGGCAGAAGTCTTCATGCAGGCGGCATCTTCTATCTTCATCCATCCAGCGTGGAGCGGCTCCATCTTCCAGACATCCGACGCGGAGCATCCTCTTCAAAAGAAGTCCAACTGAAGAATGAAGGTTCCTTTAAATGACGTCATCCAAGATCGGGTCCCTTCAATTCCGATTGGCTGATAGAATTAGCCAAGCAGTATTAAGGTAGAAAAAATCCTATTGGCTGATGCAATCAGCCAATAGGATTGAGCTTGCATTCTATTGGCTGATCCAATCTGTTCCAGAGCTGTTCCGCGCCGGATGGATGAAGATAGAAGATGCCGCCTGGATGAAGACTTCTGCCCGTCTAGAGGACCTCTTCTTCCCGGCTTCATTGACGACTTCGGCCCGGTTGGGTGAAGACTTCTCAACGTAGAGTGATCTTCAAGGGGTTAGTGTTTCATTAAGGGGGGATTGGGTGGGTTTTAGAGTAGGGTTGGGTGTGTGGGTGGTGGGTTTTAATGTTGGGGGGTATTGTATTTTTTTTTTACAGGTAAAAGAATTGATTACTTTGGGGCAATGCCCCGCAAAAGGCCCTTTTAAGGGCTATTTGTAATTTAGTATAGGGTAGGCTTTTTTATTATTTTGGGGGGCTTTTTTATTTTATTAGGGGGATTAGATTAGGTGTAATTAGTTTAAAAACTTGTAATTATTTTATTATTTTCTGTAATTTAGTGGGGGTTTTCTCGTACTTTAGATAATTTTTTAAATTGTATTTAATTGTATTTAGTTAAGGTAATTAATTTAATTATAGTGTAGTGTTAGGTGTAATTGTAACTTAGGTTAGGATTTATTTTACAGGTAAATTTGACTTTATTTTAACTAGGTAGCTATTAAATAGTTAATAAATATTTAATAACTATTGTACCTAGTTAAAATAAATACAAAGTTGCCTGTAAAATAAAAATAAATCCTAAGTTAGCTACAATGTAACTATTAGTTATATTGTAGCTAGCTTAGGGTTTATTTTATAGGTAAGTATTTAGTTTTAAATAGGAATAATTTAGTTAATGATAGTTATTTTATTTCGATTTATTTAAATTATATTTAAGCTAGGGGGTGTTAGGTTTAGGGTTAGACTTAGGTTTAGGGGTGAATAACTTTATTATAGTGGCAGCGACGTTTGGGGCGGCAGATTAGGGGTTAATAAGTGTAGGTAGGTGGCGGCAGATTAGGCGTTAATAAATAAAATGTAGGTTGCAGCGATGTTGGGGGCAGCAGATTAGGGGTTTATAAGTATAATGTAGGTGGCGGTGGTGTCCGGAGCAGCAGATTAGGGGTTACTAATATAATGTAGGTGTCGGCGATATTGGGGCTTCAGATTAGGGGTTAATAAGTGTAAGATTAGGGGTGTTTAGACTTAGGGTTCATGTTAGGGTGTTAGGTGTAGACATACATTTTATTTCCCCATAGGAATCAATGGGGCTGCGTTAAGAGCTGAACGCTGCTTTTTTGCAGGTGTTTTTTTTTTAGCCGGCTCTCCCCCATTGATTCCTATGGGGAAATCGTGCACAAGCACGTTTTGCTAGCTCACCACTGACTTAAGCAGCGCTGGTATTGAGGTGAGATGTGGAACTAAATTTTGCTCTCCGCTCACTTTTCTGCAGCTAACGCCGGGTTTCTAAAGACCTGTAATACCAGCGCTGTCTGTAAGTGAGCGGTGAGGGAAAACTGCTTGTTAGCACCGCACCCCTGTTAATGCAAAACTCGTAAACTAGGTGATTATTATTTAGTGATATACCTTTTATTTTCGTGTTTTTACAAATGCGTGCTGACAAGGTTTTACAAACAGAAGGGGTGAGAGGGGACATCCCTGTCTGGCCTCAATGTGTATTTCAAAGTTGTTTCATAGCAAATCATTAACTCGTACTCTGGCCAAAGGGGTATTATATAAATGTTGGATTATTTTCATGGTGAGTTCTCCAAAACCAAATTTTCTAGGGGAGCAGTAAAGGAAATCCCAATGTAACCGGTCAAATGCTTTTTCAGCATCAGTTGATAATAGAACGGAGTATATGTTTTGTGATTTGGCATAATTGATAAGTTGTAAAGCTCGTATTGTGTTGTCCCTAGCTTCTTGTCCCGAGACAAAACCCACTTGATCCATGTGGATGATGGAAGGGAGGATATTATTAATTCGAGTGGCGAGGATTTTTGCATACATTTTTAGGTCTAAATTAAGGAGAGATAGTGGGTGGAAATTGTCTAGGATATCAAGAGGTTTGCCTGGTTTTGGAATGATGGATATATGTGCCTCTTTGGTTTGCATAGGGAAGGAGCTATTTTTGTCTAGTGAATTAAATAGGGACAGTAGATGGGGTATTAGGAGATCTTTGAATGTCTTTTAATATTTGTTTGTAAAGCCATAGGGGCCTGGGGATTTGCCATTTGGTAGGTTGGTTATTGCTTTATGTATTTCTTGGTAAGAAATGGGTTCCTCCAGGACTGATTTGTGTTGTGCAGTCAGACTCGGAAGATCAATCTCGTTTAGGTATGCTTCAATTTGTTTTAATGTTTTGTACTCCCTATGAGACAGGTAAGGTGTATAAAAAAGAATAATATTCCCTGAAAACCTCTGCTATATGTGTGCTATAATGTACAGTATAGCCTTCATAGGTTTTCATAGAGAAGATGTGGTTTATGGCAGACCGTTTGCTGAGGGCTTTCACGAGAAGGGGACCTATTCCCTCCTTGGAAATATTTTTGAAGGTGTAGTGCCTTTCTGTGTGCTTCCATTTAAAGGTGAGTGTTAAGTGTTACCTTGGCTCTAAAAAGTATTTTTTTTAATGGTACGCTCTATGGGAATCATGAAAGTTTGATTTCCCTTAAATATCTACTTACTTATCTCTTTACTATTAAATATAAACAAAATCATTTCTCTCTTAGCACTTCTTAAACACAAAAAATCATGTTTGCAGTTGTGTGGAATTTCTTCTCTTTATTTAGGACTCATAAAGCAACACATTAGATAAATAAAGCTTGGTTATTCCAGTAACCTTATCTTGCAGAGTCTTGCCTTTTAATTGCTTTTAAAAACTACACAGATGGAATTTCAAGCCCTTCAAGGAAACCCTTGCTTGGACCTCAAAACCATCTCTTAAAGGGATAGTAATATATTTGAGATTTTTTTGTATAATGTTTAGTTATTTATTTTGCCCCATTTTCACTCAATTATGTCTGCAAAGTGGGCAATTTCTAATACTCAGAACCTGAAATGCACCTGCTGACTTCTTAAAGTGACTTAAAAATCAAAAATTTTCGTTCATGATTCAGAGAGAACAGTCATTTTTACACAACTTTCCAACTTACTTCTATTATGTATTTTTTCAGTCTCTTTTTATCCTTTGTTGAAATGCATATCTAGGTAGGCTCAGTAGCTCTCGATTGGTGGCTGCACATATATGCCTCATGGTATTGGCTCAACCATGTGCATTGCTGTTTCTTCATCAAAGGATACCACAAGAATGAAACAAATTAGATAACAGAACTAAATGGAAATGTTGTTTTAAATTGTATGCTCTAACTGAATCATGAAATAATTTTTTTGAGTTGCACGCCCCTTTAAAGCTGACCCTACTACATATATATCCCTAATTGGATTAATCAAATAACAACTGCAAAACAATGCATTTTCTATTTATTTTATGATAGTTACTAGCTTTTGTGCCTGTTGATTAAAGCACATATTAGCTACTCCAAATAAGGCAAATGGTGGCTATTGAAAAACATTGCAGTAAAAAGGATGCTAATTTGTTAGGTTGTTGGATTTCTGGCCCGTCTGGTTCTCCATATGTTCCACCTCAGGAAGCTATAACACAGACATATCCCTCTTTGTACAGATAATATCTTCCCATAAGTTATTTACAAACTTCATTTCTATACTATATCACATCTAATGGGGTGACTGACAGAGGACATGACAGAGTGCACCCTGGGGAGTATCCACACTGAAATGGAAGGGTTGCAAGCTAAGGTCATTCTTGATTAATTCTCCTTGCTTTGACATAAGACCAGAATGTTCTCTCTAACAGAGCCTCTGAAGCCCACTTTATATCAAAACATTTCTTCTCTACCTTTGATAAATTCTTCTTTTTATAAGACCAAGTTCATTCTTACAAATGAGAGCATTGTGCTCTTCACCTTGGTACTATTGGAAAAGCATTACCACAGACATCTGTCATTACTTTATAATATCTAGGACAGTCAGGGGTCCCCAACATTGGATAAATACAAGTGCTCATCAGTTTCTGGAGACCACATAGTCAGACTTATTGGGCTGTGGGAACTTGCTTGAGACTTTAATAAATTAAGAATTCAATTAAACATATTCTTGCCAATTGGTCATATTTTAGTTATGTGTTTTTTTAACAAAATATTGTTTTGATTTAAAACCTGGGAATGTATATTTATTTAGCTATGTTGTGCCTATTTAAGTGAGTGTAGTCTTTTTGTAAGAGTGAGCAACCACTTGAATATTTCATTATATGCTTCTAACTTTACCAATAATTTTAAATGGAAACCTATGACCTCCTCACAATAAATTTTAGATTAAGTATATAGAGATTGACTAATATCTTCAGTGTCAAATGGAATTTGAAATCTTTTATAATTTAGTTCTCTTGTGTAGTGGCTCTTCTATGGGGTTCACTGCCATGAGTGGGAACTAACATAAGATAATATTCTAAGCCGCTAGCAGGGGGTGTCAATGAATCTGATCGTATTTGATGACGGGCATCAAGCTCCGTACGTAGCTTGATAAATATGCCCCTAAATGTATTATCTATTCTGTATCTTTGGACAACATTGAGGTACATTCTTGTCTGAAAGACCTGAATGTTGTAGTATTAATCACCCTTGTGGATCTTTTTATTTTCATATTTTGCTATGCTTTGCTTTGCTGATTCCTGCTAATGGTGCCTGAATGATCATGGAGTACTTTATCTACAGGGAATCAAAAATATTAGCTATGTTTAACTTGTCTATGTTGTAAATGATATCTATAAGAGTTAAACAGAAGTCTCACCTATGCATTTTGTTTGTGTCTATACTTTAACATCTAGACTTCCTGGAGATGATGCATCCATAGAATAAAATGAGACCACAATTTGGATATCAATTTTAGAAAACTTTCATCCCACTCATTGAAGATGATTTCTGCCGGAGAACCACCACCTCTTTTTTTGCTCACTTTGCCAGATAACCTTGTTTTCTTTTCACAACAGCTGTACAATAATGACATTTATTTTACAAAACAAATATATATTTTTTAACTGATACCACCTCCATCACCTGTAATTTGAGCGTACAATGCATTTTCTGTTTTACTATGATCTACTATTTCAAGAGAAGCAAATACATTTCCCCTTGAATAACATCCTCTCGGGTCACAGTTCTTTTGAAAAATGTGTCTGATTTAACAACAGAAACAACAATAAAGTCTATGCGGATTTTTCTAGATTAATCATTTGATACGTTTTTGTAAATGACTCTGATTGATCCCTCTGTTAGGAATAAATTCTCATCATGGTTAAATATCGGGCTTATATATTTGTTGAAAGCTTGTTGGGAGTATATGGATCCAGTTTTCTGGAGCTGCATTGGTCTTTAATCCTGACCTGTCCTAGAGTCTGCTTTAAATAACAATACCTTGTTTGTGCTGTATACTTCTTTTATTAATAATAATAAAAAATATGTTTGTTGTAATAAAAGTATTTAAAGAAAAGGTCCATACCAGTATCTGCTATACCCACTGGGATATACATTAGAGCTATTTAAAACCAAGCTAGAATTAGATCAACTGTAAATAATCACACAGAGCTTGTTTTTTCCCCAAAAATATAGTTTATCCAAATGTAGTTGCAGGCTTCACATCTGAAAGAGCTTAATCTATATGTTCCACAGGGTTTTATACAAGGACTTAGAGATAATAAATTACCCAAAAATAAAGCCTTATAATACACAATGCTATAGCCCTAGTTTTCTTACAAAAACGTTCTTTGCTCAGCAAAAAAGGATCGACCCACTTTACTAAATTTATCTCTTGGATAATGGATCACATTGTAACCCTTTCACACATTCCATTCAAAGGTAGACCTCAAAATACTAGTAGACTCATTAAATAAATCAGCACTTTTATCAATACTCGATTGATCATCCTTACAGACATTAATACATCTTTTATAGATGATTATAGAGTATTTGTTCTGTACTTGGGATCTTTCTAGCCAACCCATAAATAAAAATTGCTTAAAAAGGAGGCCGATTGTCCCTTGTTGCTTTTGCTGGTCTCTGCAGATCAAAATAGTTTTCAAGCTTAAAAAGATAGATAATCCCTTTCTTACCCATTCCCCAGTTTTGCATAACCAACAGAGTTATAATAATACACGTTTTACCTCTGTAATTACCTTGTATCTAAGTCTCTGCAGACTGCTCCCTTATTTCATTTTTTATTTCATATTTTCATTCTAGCCAATCAGTGCTCACTCCTTGGGAAATTCCAGTGCATGAGCTCAATGTTATCTATATGAAACACATGAACTAATGCCCTCTAGTGGTGAAAAACTGTCAAAATGCATTTAGATTAGAGGTGGCCTTCAAGGTCTAAGAAATTAGCATATGAACCTCCTAGGTTTAGCTTTCAACTAAGAATACCAAGAGAATAAAGCAAAATTGGTGATAAAAGTAAATTGCAAAGTTGTTTAAAATTACATGTCCTATCTGAATCATGAAAGTTTTTTTTATGCCTTGACTGTCCCTTTAAAGAAATGATGTTCCAAATAAAACTTGGTGACTCACAATATAACACAGAATAGATCCAGTAAATAATAGTTTATATATACTGTATATTTTCCAATGCACATAAACAAAGCTCACAAGGGATAGTTGAATACAGGGCAGTGATATGAATCTTGTTTTATATTGTTATATTGTTTTATATTCAAAATGTTTTATATTGTGAGTTTGTGGGCTGTAATAAACCATCTAACCATTTTGATAATGTTCCAAACTGGAATCAATACACAATGGGTCTTTGTCTATTTTCTAAAGATGTGTGACCCTTTAGGAGCTGATAGAATATTGGTATATTATTAGAATACACACAATTTGTCTGTAACATGGTAAATGCCTCCCATTTCTGCACAAGGGGTAATTTCTAAAACTCATCATTACCCCCCTGCACTTACTTTACAAAAAGTAAACACATTGGCTCAAGTGCTAACAAATTTAGTACGCATTAAGTTTGCACAAGTTGAGACCTAGGGGTATATTTATTAATGTGCCAGTGGACAGGATACTCTGTCGGCATTTATCATTGCACCAGCAGATCTTGTGAGTTGCTGGTGCAATGCTGCGACCTGCAGATTCGCTAGCAGGGGTTGTCAATCAACCCAATCGTATTTTATCAATTTGATTTCTGTTTGCGGCCTCAGAGCAGGTGGACAAATTATGGAGCAGTGGTCTTTAGACCGCTGCTTCATAACTTCTGTTTCCGCCGAGCCTGAACAAGGGGCATCAAGCTCCGTACGTGTAAGAGTTAAAAAAATGTACACAACATAAATGCATTTTCTACTATGAGAACAACATTGGAATGTAAAATATTCATAGCTACCTTTGGGTTTAGCTCTGTAGGTCTAGCATGGTATTGGGTTACCGCGTGAGTGATAAGTGTTGTTTTTTTTATTAACAGTATTTTATTAACAGTACACCCCATTAAAGTCTAGAGGGAGAAGATGTTTGCGCAGTCTCGATATGCGAAGTCCTGAAGTTAGCGTGCATTGGATTTTTCTCAAGTGCAAACATTTCACTTTCAACTTGTAATACGCACTCTTTTCGTTAAAAACATTTGCATTAATTTTCGTTAAAACAAATGTAAATGTTTCAAAGCTACAGGTGAAGAGCTTATCCTAACTTGCTCTGGAGAGAATGAAAAGTGCGTTAAGGTAAGTATCAAACGCTAAACAAAATGACAATTTTTGTCAGTATTTTTTTAGCTTTCTTTCTTTATTATTTTTCATTCAGATTTTTGTGACGAATGTGCATTCTTTTTCAACAATGGATCCTAAGAGAAGTTCCTATCCCATTAACACCTATACCGGCATTATCACCCACCACAAACTACCACTACACTACTTAACTGCTATACCGCCATAACCCCCCATTGCAAACACCCTTAACCTATTAACCCCTAAACCGTGACATAGGTAGCGTAGGTGTAGTTACAGTAAGGTCACACAGACATTATTTAAAGTGTTCCTATACAGAAAACTGCAAATATGCATACAGGCCGCTGAATGTGCTGACAAGTAGCAATGTCAAAGGAGTTTTGCACATAATCCTTATTATTTCCTATGGGAGATACATCGCCACTCGTCGGCACTTTGCGGTTCCCTCACCTTTTTTAGAATATATTTACTTGTCAGTCTGTCAATGCTTTCAAAATCAGGGCCATTTCAGTGTGTTTAACATATACAAGAACATAGGCTGCTTGTGAACAGCCATGAAATAGGTTTAAAGTTTTCTAAATTGTCCTCAAATTTGATAAGTCAAAAATAGCCTTGAAAAGTCCCACAAAACGTATTGTGATCGCTGAGATCTTTTCAAATGCAAGAATCGGTCAAAATCTCGCTATTACCTTTTCTGTCTGACAAAGAACCAAACACGCAGTTCCTGATTTTGATCGAGGCCTTAGTTCCCAATTATCTAAAGGTTACCGCTCAGGCGAAAAAAAGGTATGCCAGTGCTACAGGAATTTAATGGGATTGTTTTTAGGCAGATATTGATGTGTATGGCACTAAGGGACAGAACATTTACGTATGTGAAAGTGAGACAGATACATACAGTTTAGTCACAAGTAAATAGACAGACAGACAGAAAGACAGACAGACAGACAGACAGATAGATAGATAGATAGATAGATAGATAGATAGATAGATAGATAGATAGATAGATAGATAGATTGATGATAGACAGACAGACAGACAGACAGACAGACAGACAGATAGATAGATAGATAGATAGATAGATAGATAGATAGATAGATAGATTGATGATAGACAGACAGACAGACAGACAGACAGACAGACAGACAGACAGACAGACAGACAGATAGATAGATAGATAGATAGATAGATAGATTGATGATAGACAGACAGACAGACAGACAGACAGATAGATAGATAGATAGATACAGGGAGTGCAGAATTATTAGGCAAGTTGTATTTTTGAGGATTAATTTTATTATTGAACAACAACCATGTTCTCAATGAACCCAAAAAACTCATTAATATCAAAGCTGAATAGTTTTGGAAGTAGTTTTTAGTTTGTTTTTAGTTATAGCTATTTTAGGGGGATATCTGTGTGTGCAGGTGACTATTACTGTGCATAATTATTAGGCAACTTAACAAAAAACAAATATATACCCATTTCAATTATTTATTTTTACCAGTGAAACCAATATAACATCTCAACATTCACAAATATACATTTCTGACATTCAAAAACAAAACAAAAACAAATCAGTGACCAATATAGCCACCTTTCTTTGCAAGGACACTCAAAAGCCTGCCAACCATGGATTCTGTCAGTGTTTTGATCTGTTCACCATCAACATTGCGTGCAGCAGCAACCACAGCCTCCCAGACACTGTTCAGAGAGGTGTACTGTTTTTCCTCCTTGTAAATCTCACATTTGATGATGGACCACAGGTTCTCAATGGGGTTCAGATCAGGTGAACAAGGAGGCCATGTCATTAGATTTTCTTCTTTTATACCCTTTCTTGTCAGCCACGCTGTGGAGTATTTGGACGCGTGTGATGGAGCATTGTCCTGCATGAAAATCATGTTTTTCTTGAAGGATGCAGACTTCTTCCTGTACCACTGCTTGAAGAAGGTGTCTTCCAGAAACTGGCAGTAGGACTGGGAGTTGAGCTTGACTCCATCCTCAACCCGAAAAGGCCCCACAAGCTCATCTTTGATGATACCAGCCCAAACCAGTACTCCACTTCCACCTTGCTGGCGTCTGAGTCGGACTGGAGCTCTCTGCCCTTTACCAATCCAGCCACGGGCCCATCCATCTGGCCCATCAAGAGTCACTCTCATTTCATCAGTCCATAAAACCTTAGAAAAATAAGTCTTGAGATATTTCTTGGTCCAGTCTTGACGTTTCAGCTTGTGTGTCTTGTTCAGTGGTGGTCGTCTTTCAGCCTTTCTTACCTTGGCCATGTCTCTGAGTATTGCACACCTTGTGCTTTTGGGCACTCCAGTGATGTTGCAGCTCTGAAATATGGCCAAACTGGTGGCAAGTGGCATCTTGGCAGCTGCACGCTTGACTTTTCTCAGTTCATGGGCAGTTATTTTGCGCCTTGGTTTTTCCACACGCTTCTTGCGACCCTGTTGACTATTTTGAATGAAACGCTTGATTGTTCGATGATCACGCTTCAAAAGCTTTGCAATTTTAAGAGTGCTGCATCCCTCTGCAAGATATCTCACTATTTTTGACTTTTCTGAGCCTGTCAAGTCCTTCTTTTGACCCATTTTGCCAAAGGAAAGGAAGTTGCCTAATAATTATGCACACCTGATATAGGGTGTTGATGTCATTAGACCACACCCCTTCTCATTACAGAGATGCACATCACTTAATATGCTTAATTGGTAGTAGGCTTTCGAGCCTATACAGCTTGGAGTAAGACAACATGCATAAAGAGGATGATGTGGTCAAAATACTCATTTGCCTAATAATTCTGCACTCCCTGTAGATAGATAGATTGATGATAGACAGACAGACAGACAGATAGACAGAAAGACAGACAGACAGATAGATAGATTGATGATAGACAGACAGACAGACAGATAGATAGATCGATAGATGATAGATAGATAGATAATAGATGATAGATAGATAGATAGATAGATAGATAGATAGATAGATAGATAGATAGATAGATAGATAGATAGATAGATAGATAGATAATAGATTATAGATAGATAGATAGATAGATAGATGATAGATAGATATATAGATAGATAGATGATATATAGATAGATAGATAATAGATGATAGATAGATATATAGATAGATAGATAGATAGATAGATAGATAGATAGATAGATGATAGATAGATAGATAGATAGATGATAGATATATAGATAGATGATAGATAGATAGATAGATAGATAGATAGATAGATAGATAGATAATAGATATATAGATAGATAGATAATAGATGATAGATAGATAGATAGATAGATAGATAGATAGATAGATAGATGATAGATAGATAGATAGATAGATAGATAGATAGATAGATAGATGATTGATAGATAGATAGATAGATAGATAGATAGATAGATAGATAGATAGATAGATAGATAGATAGATAGATAGATGATAGATATATAGATAGATAATAGATGATAGATAGATAGATAGATAGATAGATAGATAGATAGATAGATAGATAGATAGATAGATGGATAGATAGATAGATAATAGATGATAGAAAGATAGATAGATAGATAGATAGATAGATAGATAGATAGATAGATAGATAGATAGATGATAGATATATAGATAGATAATAGATGATAGATAGATAGATAGATAGATAGATAGATAGATAGATAGATAGATAGATAGATGATAGATAGATAGATAGATAGATAGATAGATAGATAGATAGATATATATATATAGATAGATAGATTAACATTTAAATGGGTCTCTTTCATTTTAAATGTATATAGAGATTATCCAGTAAGTATTCTTACTTACAAAAACAACATATTTACTCTCCCTTGCAGCTAAGGATTCTGGTAGAAACATGCAAATTATAATCACAGTGCGGTTTATAAAACATTATTTCTCAGGAGTCAAAGGTTCCCCAGAGGATTATAGACTTCCAGGTAATTTAACGGGCGAATAACGCTCCCAAATGAAATGAGCCATATAGACTACCACTTTAGGACAGACATACAGGAAATTAAAATATGTACAAACCATGCTTCATTTCATAGACTTAAGATTTCCTGATTGTCCTGTTTTCCTATAGAAGAGACAAAAATGCATTTCTAAACTGTACATACAGCGCCATCTATGGGGAAATCAGAGTACTGCAACTTGTAGCTAAAATGAAAAATAACCTATTTCTCAGCAGTTATGCACAAAAGAAACCATTTATTGCCGCTTCAGGCAGCACTATGTGATGTAATTGTAAAGATATGATTTTCTGTTATAAAATCTATTATTCACTATTCTTATCACTGTCCTATTTTATGTATTATTGTTGTTTGTGTTACATTGAGAGCTGGTAAATTGAAGCATTGAAGTAATTCTCACTTGCTATACAAACTCAGCAGCTACCACAGAAGAAGATAAAAGATACTGTCCCAAAACAATTATCCTCCTTGCCTCCATATTGTGCCAGAGACAATGAGAGAGTTTTTGTGGCGCTAGAGTCTGGATTTTATATACACAAGTGTTACATTAGTTTAAATGCAAACCTAATGTAACAATGTTGTGTGAATATCTAATAATAAACTGCAGTTTGTGTGATTCTATTAAACACTTCTGGCATCCAACTTAATGTAACTCTCCTCTGTATTCATGGATAATGCAAATAAAAATGTTCTCTTCCTAAGTGATCCTCCTGACAAATGAAATCACAAAAGAGTGAGGTAGCTCTGAAACACAGTGAAGGTTAATATAGAAATAATGTTATCAGTGGAATTTAGTGAACGGGGAATAAAAAACACAAGGGAAATATTTGAGAAACATGCACAGGATTACAATGCAGGGCTGCCTGGGAATTTAAAGCAGCCCTGGAAAAATTGAAGACCAGTCCTATATTTCATTGAGTGCAAATAATACAAATGCCAGTTAATGGAGCAAAAAGAAATGTTAATTTTTTTAGTGACAGATTACAAGTGGAGCACAAATTAACTCTTCTGCTTGGTCGCTAATTGCACTAGCAGTAAGATTTTTGCGCTCATCAGGTTGCACTCGTATTATGAGTTGAAAGTAAACAGTTTTTGCTCTTGCACTAACCGGACAAGTGCAAAAATCTGAAGATAAAATATTGTGTACGTGTTCACGTATTCCCCCATAGAAGTCAATGGAGAAAAAAAAGTGGGGAAAAAACCCCACTTTTGCGCTAACTTGACATGAAAATATGAATATTTTACATTCCAATGTTCTGCACATAGCAAAATATCTTCTATTTATTCATAAATACATATATCTGATTGTATTTTGGTACAATATATTTCTATACCTACAGTATGTATGTATGTGTATGTATATATATATATATATATACACACAGTATATATGTATCAAAATAGCATTGAGCAATGATACTTTTTTATTGGACTAACTATACATTTATAAGATGACAAGCTTTCGGAAGAATGTCTTCCTTTTTCAAGTCTAAAGCAATACTGACCAATTGACCAATTACAGATTATATCTTAAAACACAGGCTAAAAAGACAGAAAGTGTTACAGAGGTCTGAATGCAGGGGGAGGAGGGGGTGTCATAAAAATCATGATGGGGGTTTAGGAGACACAATGTAAACAGTAGGAGGGAAACGGTCAGGTGGCCCACACAGTGTGAATCTCACTAGGAGCAAAAGATATTTGCGCTTTGCGACTGTACCCAAGTTCCCCAACAGTTCAAATCAACAATGTCACTTTACAAACACCCCTTGAATGAAGGTAGAGTTCAGCACTAACTCAAATGTACAGGTCGTGGGAGGCAATGGGAATACTGGCCGTCAATGGCTTGACGCCAGACTCACCTAATCCAGTGGTTCCACAGCTCACTAGAAACGATCTTCTGTCGGCTGGTTTGGTGCTGAGCGGTTTGTGACGAAGCCGCTGTGCAGCGTGTAGCTGGTTCCAAATTTGTGCGTGTAGCCGAGAGCAGCGTCTCGGTCGGCATCCACCTCCGTATCACCTTAGATTTAATACGTCAGAGGGATCCAGGAAATCCAGGGAATCCAATGTGCAGCAGCGGTAGCGTGGGGAATAGGGCAATCGCAAAGTGGGACGAGTGGAGCTCTAGTTGGCAGCAATCCAGAGGTCTGGAAATGAGTACGTCAAAGAAGGAGTACTGGATGCTCCGGTAAAAAATAGCAAATTTTATTATTCATCATTAAAAGCGATTACATGGAGAAACAAGAAGACACGAGTGCAGGCGCAGCACTAGGGCTTACGCGTTTCGGCTATAAAGCCTTAGTCATAGCATACAGGTGCTGGGCCTGACAGGTGCATTTAACACCTTAGGTTGATTCTTATTGGTTAAAAGAAACTTTAAAAGAAAAACAACCCGCCCGCTTTGGAAGTGTCATAATGGATACATGTAAAAAAGCTGATACCAAAACCAAGAGATACACTTTAAATTAGAAGGGAGAATCATATTATACAAAAATGCAAATATGAACTAAATGATATAAAATGCTGGAGAGTGGAATAGAGCTGGACACTAATTGCGAAAAGGCAGACAATAAATAAAGAAAGCACAATTATAACTAAAACTAAAAGTGCCGATGCTTATATATATGAATATAATGAATAATACAGAGTACATATCAAAAACTGTATACTTAATAACTTTAGAAATTAGATGATTTGATGTCTTGAAACCAAGAAAAAATGCAGATTAACTGTATATAAGAGTGACAACAATAGGATGTATATACAGAAATGAACATATGTAAACAGTATTGACTTGATTATAAACTGTAGGGCTGAAAGAAATAAGAAATAAAAAGATAATAATAAAGATGATAAAAGTTAGGAGAACCAGTTTAGAATTCATATAAAGTATGAACTATGTTTACAGAATGGATCAAGGGATTCTAAGGAACTTTATCCCATATTGACTATATATGAGGTCTACGTCTAACTAATTAGTGAATATATGTATTGGTGATAAAAAGCCCTGCAGTGTGAAAAGATTCTATAGGTCAAGAAGATTAGTCCAGGAGAGATAACAAAGGACTGGTGATTATTCCCAGTAATTTATTAGATCATACCTGGAGTTAAGTCCTTTAGGTATTCTGGTGTCAAGTTTAAACATCCAGAATGCCTCTCTCTTAGCAAGTAATTGACTGATATTGCCACCTCTGCTAGGCAGAACTACTTTTTCAATGATACACCATCTGAATGAACTAAGGTCATTGTCATGTTTGCCATTGAAATGAAGTACCAATGGCGTAGTTGCCTTACCTATGTTAAAGGATGACAAGTGTTCTCTAAGTCTTGAATTCATATCTCTAGAGGTAAGTCCTACATATTGCAGATGACATTGAGTACAGGAGATAAGATATATAACATTGCTGGCTGTGCAATTGAGGCAAGTCTTAATGTCAAAAGTTTGACCAGTAGTATAAGACGTAAAGTCTTTAGTAACCTGGACGAAGACAGGCAGATAATGTCAGTAAAGGATAACAGGCAGGGGAAATATATGGGTATACACAAAGCATATACTGACATAAAGTTATATATCAACATAGAATCAATATGAATAAAGATGGGAAGTTAGGTATACAGGGGAAAATAAGATAGTCAAAAAAGGAGAAAGGAAAAAAAAGGTGAATAATATTATTGACAAAAGTGTGGACCTAGGCTTACCTGCGTACCTATGCATATAGAGTGTGGAATATACAATGCAATTAACTACAGTATATGAAAGTACATTACAAAAAATGTTGATAATGGGTTAAGAAACCAGAGTCCACATTTACTGCAGAATTTAGCAAGTTGAAGTGCAGTATCATTTTCATTTCAAAGGTTTTTCTTTCTATGGTGTTTTTGAAGTTGCCTCTGAGAATCTTGATTTTGAGGTTTTGGATGGAGTGGTCAGGTTGGGTGAAATGGTGACCAACAGGGGTACAGTATTTTGTTTCACAGTGGTTTTGATTGAGTGTCTGTGTAAGTTCATCTGAAGGTGCAGTTTTTGACTTGTTTCTCCAATATAACATCCCACTTCACATGCAGTGCAATGTATCATGTATACCACATTTGCAGATATACATGAATATGCCCCTTTAATGTTACAGGATTTACTCTTGTGATTAGCTGTGCTGCTTTCACAAATGTGTTGACATAGTTTGCAGAGAGCTTTGTTGCAGCGCTTGGTTCCATTCTGAGTGTTCTTTTTATCAAGGGGTAGCTTTCTGTGGACCAGTTTCTGTTGTAGGTTGGGTGGTTGTCTGAGTGCCAGGATAGGGGGATTTGGAAATATTTTTTTGAGTGTGGGATCCTCTAAGAGTAGTAGCTGTAAGTCTTTTATGATTTTTGGTATTCCTTCTACAGCAGGGTTTTATTTGACTACTAGTGGGATACTAGTTTTTCTTCTCCCTGTATTGTAGCAAGTGTTCACGTGGGGTATTAAAGGCAGAGTTAATTTGTTTGTTTATAACCCTTGTTTTGTAACCTTTTACTCTGAATGATTGGGACAGTGTGATGAGGTGTTTGTCATGGTCCTTGTTGTCTGAGCAAATTCTGTGATATCTGGTGGCCTGACTGTAGATTATGGATTTTTTAATGTGATTAGGGAGCTGTGAAGGTAACTGCATCTATCTGTTGGTTTCCTGTACACCAATGAGTGTAATTTGCCACTTGTGATGGATATTGTTGTATCCAGGAAGCTGACACAGTCTCTAGAAAGTCCATTTTAAGCTTGATTGATGCATGAAATAGATTAAATGATTTATGAAAATGTTCTAGGTTTTTTTCTCCTTCTGTCCATATGATGAAAATATCATCTATGTAGTGAAAGCATTTGAAGGGTTTGTGAGGGTGAGTGGCTAGGAATTTCTGTTCTAAATCAGCCATGAAGAGGTTTGCATACTGTGGTGCCATTTTGGTGCCCATGGCTGTTCCCATGCTTTGTAAATAGATGGAGTTATTGAAGATGAAATAATTGTGGGTGAGTATACATTCTGAAAGTTTATTGTCTGTAGAAGCACTATATGTCCGTTAGAGATGCCTAAGGAAAGAGAGTTTAAGCAGACATCTTTATGTGGAATATTGCTGTACATGGATTCCACATCCATTGTCACAAGTATAGTATCCTCTGGCAATTCTGTTATTTGGATGATTTTGTTAAGAAAATCAGTGGTGTCTTTTATAAAGCTATTGGTTTTAATAACTAAGGGCTTAAAGGGACACTGAACCCCATTTTTTTCTGTCATAATTTAGATAGAGCACAACATTTTAAGCATCTTCCTAATTTACTCCTATTATCAATTTTTCTTCGTTCTCTTGCTATATTTATTTTAAAAGCAGGAATGTAAATCTTAGCAGCCAGCCAATTTTAGGTTCAGCACCATGGATAGCGCTTGCTTATTAGAGGCTTACATTTACCCACCAATAAGCATGCATAACCCAGGTTCTCCACCAAAAATGGGCTGGCTCTTATGCATCGCATTCCTGTTTTTAAATAAAGATTACAAGAGAATGAAGAAAAATTGCTAATAGGAGTAAATTAGAAAGTTGCTTAAAATTGCATGCTATATCTGAATCATGAATGAACAAATTTGGGTTTAGTGTCCCTTTAAGAATATTCTCCACTAGGCCCGATATTTGCTCAGTCAGAGTGTCCATTCCAGTTAATATTGGTCTCCCTGGGTTCCCTGGTTTGTGGATTTTTGGGAGCATGTAGAATGCCCCTACGCTAGGGTTAGAGGGCACCAGTTTGTCCAGTTTATGTTGCATGTGTTTAGGGAATGTTTTTATTAGTTTTCTAAGTTGCAAAGTGAATTCCTGGGTGGGATCCTTTTCCAGTTTATTGTAATAAGTTTGATCTGATAATTGTCTATCTCCCTCTGTGATGTAGTCCTGTGTATTCATGATCACCACTGCTCATCCCTTGTCCGCAGGCTTAATGGTAATATTTTCATTATTTCTTAAGTTTTTTATAGCATTTTTTTCTAAGTGTGAGAGGTTATACATTACTTTTTTCTGCTGTGTGTTAAGCAGGGATGCTGTTCTCAACTGGAAGCTTTCAATATAGCTGTCCAATTTTGTGTTGTGTCCTGGGGCAGGTGTGAAGATTGTGTTCTTTTTGCTTCCATTGAAGTCCTCCATAGTGCTGGTATTTTCTTTGTCATAAAAAATTATTTGAGCCGCAATCTCCTGAAGAATTCTCCTAAGTCTGAGTACAGTTGTATGTTGTCTAGATTTGTACTTGGACAGAACGATAATCCTTTAGACAGTACTGATATCTCTGGTTCTGACAGGTGGTAGTTTGAAAGGTTCACAATCCCTGAGTTTTCTGTATGGTTTTCTTGGTTGGTGACAGTTTGTGTTTTGAATGTGTTATTGTCTGTGGATGTTTGGTCATTTGTTGTAGTTGATCTGTCACCTGGAGCTCTATTTTCTTGCATTTGGTGTTTGCTTCTGTTTTTTGACAGGCATGCAAGTTTCTTCTTTTTATTCTTGATAAAATTTTGTTGCTGTGTTTTGAAGAAGTGTTGTATTTCTTTTTTAATTTCTTCATTAAATCCGTTATTTTCTTGTAGTTTATTGTCTTTTATTTTTTCAGCTGATGAATTAGGTTGTTTCCCAGTTTCTCACTGGTACGTCTGCAAAGGTTCTCAGCAGACTCAGAGATATGAGTGATTCCAAGTGGATTCTTAATTTTCAGTCCATTAGGAATGAGATTCCTTTTTTTGCAAGATGATAAGAAGAAAATATCACTGTTGATCTGTGTTTCTTTTGTGATAAGTTTCATTGTTTGCTTCTTATTACGGCTGTATTCAGTATCTTCCATAGTCACGTTGATTGGAGTAGTCCAGAGATTTAGATATCAAAATAACAAGAGTATTGCATTGAGCAATGATACTTTAAAAAAAAAAAAAAAGGGCGGAGCTTGGCCACACAGTGAGATAGCTGCTTGCTAGAACAGCTCCTAGGCCCTGATCCCCCAGATTGGCAAATTAATGAGCTTTAACTAAATTAACATGCCCCAAAATACACTAAAAGTCTACTGCATACCCGCAGTCCCGCCCTCAATATCGGCAGAACCGACAACTACCCACACAACAGAAAAGGCCTGATACAGACCGGGGCGCATCACTCAGCAGACACAGCAGGGAAATACACTGCTGACCCTAACAGTGAGCATCCAACCTAGTAAGCGGCCATACAGAAGGGAGTCAGATGCACGGCAGCCAAGCAACCGGTCCCTGCAGCAGTGGGAGACTAAAAAAAACCCTTTTGAGACATGCACCCATAGCAGCTGACGCTGAGGCCTCAACAAGTCAAATGCTGGGGACAATCAGAGCTGTGGTGTACAAGGCAGCGGAAGGGGTAAGGCAGTACAAAGCTCTAATTGGCAGTGATCGGTAAAGTGGGGTGACAGAGAGAGCCCACTATAAAGAACCAGCATCTGTAGGCCAGGCTAGTGGCGTCTGACACACCACGTAGCTGACTGGACTCAGGAGATAACAGCCATAGTGTAGGAATCGGTAGCACTATCACAGGGGCTGAATAGTTCATATATCCCTCACACACAAAACGGTACACAAGGAGGTAAACAGTGCAGAGCTCCACCATAACAGATTAGCCAAATAGGCAGAGAGACAGCTAAAGGCTTAAAGCATAAATAGGCCTTCTCACAGCAGTGACGCATAGAGGCAAACCTGTAGCAGCATAAAACTGGTCAGATCATAAAAACTTAACACTATAAAGGAGACACTATACATATAATGCCAGCCAAATAGTCAAGAAAGGTAGACACCCAACCCAAAATAAAGATGATAGATCAGTACCTGAAAACGGTAGAGGGTACATCACATTCCACATCAGATAACCCGCAAGAGGCACAGCCGTTAACGGAAACGCAAGAAGTGAGCTCTGAGGCCCCGCCATTACCCACAAGGCCCACAGAAATCACATGAGAAGATTTAAAGCTACTGGCCTCGAAGGAAGACATAAAATCAGCTATGGCGGATATGCGCAATATGTTTCATAAAATAAAGAGGGACATAAAGCGGATAGACAACAGGGTAGTTACTTTGGAGGAAAGCCATAATATCACAACCCAAGATGTGCAACACCTGTCACAATTCATGTACAACCAGGAGGAAACCATCCAAAACCTGCTAGAGAAAGTGGAGGACATCGATAACAGAGGGCGCAGAAATAATTTGCGCATCAGAGGCATACCAGAGAGCGTCCTACCAAATGCATTATTGGGGTATCTGCAGGACCTCTTTAGAACAATCAAAGGTATCAACACGTCGCCAGATGTGATCATGGAGAGGGCGCATAGAGCCCTTAGAGCCAAGCCATTGCCCAAAGCCCCTTCGAGGGATGTAATAATACAATTTCTGAATCACCAAGAAAAAGAAGAAATACTATGCCATGCACGATAGAAGCCCCAATTCACACACGCTGGGGTGCCTATTCAAGTATACGCGGACCTAAGTCCAACCACCCTCCAGAAGTGAAGAGAGTTGCAATTTATCACCGCTTTTTTGAGAGCACGGGATATACCATACAGATGGGGATTCCCGGTTAGCAAAACCGCCACAAAAGGTGACAGGTCGGCTACATATAGAGGCCCAGATGATCTGGAGCAATTCTGCGAGGTGCTGCAGATATGGATCACGCCTCCTACAGAACAGTCCCTACCAGACAGAAATATCCCGCCAGAAAACCCCACAAGAAAAGGAGATATGCGCAAAGGGACCTGATGACCTACAAGATCAATAATGAAGGGACTCCAAATATACTGCAATCTGGCAGCAGGGACTAAAAATGCAGACAGTTCAGTAGCAGATGGGTAACATTGTTATAGTTCCATTGTTAAAATTAAGTATATGCCCAATGTTACATTGTCTGACTTTAAGTTTGTGAATTTAGACAGGGATTAGAGCAGGCTACGTGCACCCTACATACTGAAGCAAGATGTACTGCATGCACCCAGCATAAAGGAGGGCAGAGCAGAATGAGACTTTTATCCCAGTAGCTTATTCCAAATAATGTATCATTGGCGCCTTGTTCATGAATAGGTTTAGATAAAGGCACACATGAATAAAAGTTATATGACTAGCAAGTAATACTGTTGACAACTGTTATGTTATTCAAGTGTCCCATTGTTTGCTGTTTTATACAACTGGCAGCAAGGACTGGACATGTGGACAGGTCGGTAGCAGGTGGGTAATGTTGTTATGGTTCCATAGTTAAAATTTTACATTTGCCTAATGTTACTTAGTTCAACTTCCAGTTTGTGGATTTAGACAGGGATTAACACAGTCCACACGCACTCTACATACTGGAGCGAGAAGTGCTACACACACACACCATACAGGAGGGTAGAACAGAGCCATACGGGTCACTGGGCCAAATATGACTTAGTTGATTATCCCAAATAATGTATTAATGGCGTCCTGTCCACGAGTAGACTTAGATGAGGGCACACATGCAGAGTAAATAAAAATCTAATGAGTAGCAAGTAATAATGTTGACAACTGCTATGTTATTCAAATATTCTGTTGTTTGATGTTTTCTGTATGTTAAGACACGAGATGTCACAAGCACAACTCAAACCAGTGGATGGACTCATATAACTCACATGCCTGTCCCTCAAGACAAGAGCAAATTGTGCGGACTAGACATTACACACAGGTCAGAAACACCAAAACTCACGAGACCGCCAATGGAATTATTACTGATTTACCGGACACATAAAATAGTTAGGGCCGAGGTCACTGTCACACCTTCCCGTTAAACACGACACAAACCCTCCCCATTTTCCCGCATACTACCCACTTCCCCACTAAGGACCCTTTCTCCCAACCCAAATCTCATCTCAGCTTGTTATAATGGCATCATGGGGGGAACAGTCGCAAGCACACAAATTGCGCCTTATAACTATACACGACAAGGGCCTCAATAGTCCTGAAAAGAGGTCTATAGCCTTTAAAGAAATATAAAGACAAGAAGGAGATATACTCTTCATACAGGAGACCCATTTTAAAAAAGGCAGGAAACTGGGAGTACTAAATCCCAGATGTCAAAACGTTTTTATGGCCTTAGGCCGCCGCCCAGCAAAGGCAGGAGGAGTAGGAATCTTAATTAATAATACCATACAATTACACCCAACACACGTGGAAAGGGACAAGGGGGGAAGATACATATTGGTGGTAGGCCTGTTGTATAATAGATACGTAACCATGGTAAATAATAACATGTCACTATGAAAATAGTTGCAAAAAAGATATTGGAAGTTGGCAGGGCCAAGGTGATTCTGGGAGGGGACTTTAATGCAACCCTGGATCCAAATGTAGATGCATCTAGTGGCTCCTTCAGCGTTCCCAAAAGAGTTCTAAAATCAATAAATTCACAGCTGCAACAGCTGTAGTCTAGGATAGGATTGTTCACACCTCCACGCATATATCCGCACCGACATCCCCATGACACCTTACATGGGTAACCTAGCCCTCCCTTTGTGGTCGACAAGATGGTACACGTTCTTAGGACAGTCAATTGAGCAAAACACAATATCCCACTCAATGCAGCAACACAAAATAAAAAAGTGGGAGTACATAGCGGATACAGAACAACATTTAAATTGGTTGGCATATGCACAGATAAATCACTTTAAAATAAGAAATCATTGCTAAGGCAGATGACTGACTTTGAAAAACTCTGTACTACTAGACATTCTCATCCTCACTTAATATCCATCCTGTACAAGAAACTTCTAATACATGACACGGACCACCTCCCAACATACACAAGGGCATGGGGAAGAGAACTGGACCTAGAATCAACGCTAAGTACCTGGAAAAGCATATTCATCAATAACAAAACAGCCTCCATCTTGGCGCAGGTGCAGGAGACTAACCTTAAATTCTTAACCAGGTGGTACCTCACCCTGAGCAGGCTAAAAACTATATACCCATCCTCATCGGGAGAATGCTGGAAGGGCTGCATAGAAGAGGGCACCATTCTGCACGTGTGGTGGGAATGCCCTAGACTCTAACAATTTTGGATAGACATTATAACACATATTTGTAAAAAACTAGAGATAATAATTCCTAGAGATCCTAAGATACTCCTTTTCTCAAATCTACCACAGTTCAAAGACATGGCGAAACATAAGCTACTCTTAACAATGATAAGCAGCGCAAAAATCTTAATCCCAGAAACTGGAAAACCACCATTATCCCCACCTTTCAGGAATGGGAAAAACAGGTTGATACACTATTACAGCTAGAGCGGTATCATTATGTCAGAAGCGGTACAGTGGAGATACACAAAATGATGCTTCACATTTGGAAAGCAAACTAATATCATTATCACCTACAATAAACCCACACTCCCCCCACAGCACCCCCCCCACTCTCCTCCCCCACCCTCCAAGACAGCAACCTCCTCCCTCCCCCCTTTTACCTCCCCCTCGGTCAAACAGAATAAAGCGAGACAGGGCACATGTAAGGAAAAGACTGAGCTAAAATAAAGACCTGTTGTGGACTTGTGTCATGGGGGGTTCACAATTTTATTGTTTTCGCTAATCTTAAAGAGACCCAATGTGGGCTTGGTTCTGGTGTAAGCGGATCTTTCCTTGTCAATCTCATTGAGCCACATGCAAATCAACCCCAGTCTTAAGTTTATACAGATGGGATACAGGACCCAAAAGTGGTCAATGAAACGGGGGCAAATGTCAAGGTTCCACAGACATGGTTATGTATTTATATATGGACAGCAGATATTTTTTTATTTTATTAGATTAGTCATGCTAGGTTAATTTATAGTTTAATGTTAGGTTTATTTTTATTTCACAGGTAAGTTTTTATTTAAATATAGTTATATTGTAATTTTAATTTAAAGTTAGTGGGGTGTTAGGTTTAGGGGTTAATAGTTTAATTTAGTGGCGGAGATGTGGGAGGCCGGAGGTTTAGGGGTTAATAACTTTATTTAGTGGCGGCGATGTCTGGGAGTGGCGGAATAGGGGTTAATAACTTTTTATAGTGGCGGTGATGTCGGGGAGTGGCGGAATAGGGGTTAATAATTTTATTATAGTGGCGGCGATGTTAGGGAGTGGCAGTTTAGGGGTTAATATATTTAAATAGCGTTGGAGAGGTGGGTGGGAAGCTGATTAGGGGTTAATAGGTTTATTTAATAGCCACAATGTGGGTGGGAGGCAGATTGGGGGTTGATAAGTTTAATATAGTATTTGCGATGCGGGAGGGTGGCGGTTTAGGGGTTAATAGGTAGTTTATGGGTGTTAGTGTACTTTGTAACACTTTAGTTATGGGTTTTGTGAAACATTTTTGTTACCAAAAATCCATAACTACTGCTCTCAGATGGCGGTATGGATCGTGTCGGTATAGGCTGTAACGCAAGCATTTTAGCCTCACCGCACAACCTGTAATACCGGCGCTATAGAAACCTCACACAAAAAAATACTTTTTTTGAGTGTGGGATTGACGTTGCGTTGAAGGCTACAATGCTTGCGGTATAGCTATACCGACACGACTCCCAATAGTGGGTTCCTGCTTTTAAGCTGAATTTGCCATTTTTTCCACGTTAAAAGCCGCAACGTAAAACTCGTAATCTAGGTGAAAGTTGATAGCAGACATGATAAATATATAGGCGTTCTGTGGGAGTTTACCGGACGTTCCATGGGAGTAACCTGTATTGTAATGGGGTAATGGGGAAACATTGATGTGAGTTTCTAATGTTCAAAGCACTGTCCTCCATCTTAGCTATCACTTTTACCCCATATCTGTGTCTCCTGCTTTTCGGTGGCGATATTTCCCAGTGTGACAAATCTAGTGAACGTGTAGTGGAACTGTATCACATATGGTAATTAAAGTGTTACTACACAGAAATGTAAAAAAAATTTGTCAGCGCACAGTCTATTTGGGGTAAACACACTTTAAAGACAGTACAATCCCCATTATATCCTATGGGAGACACATCACATTTGTCAGCACAACAAGGTTCAGCCCACTTTTTTAAAGTTTATCGACAGACCAGCACACTGCGAGCCCAAGAAGGCAATTTCTTGTCTGTCTATCTGTCAATGTTGAATATCGGGGCCAGAGAGAGAACAATGAAAAAAATTCATAATAGAAGTAAATTAGAAAGTTGTTTAAAGGGACAGTCTACACCAGAATTTTTTATTGTTTTAAAAGATAGATAATCCCCTTATTACCCATTCCCTAGTTTTGCATAACCAACACAATTATATAAATACACTTTTTAACCTCTGTGATTATCTTGTATCTAAGCCTCTGCAAACTGCCCCCTTATTTCAGTTTTTTTGACAAACATGCATTTTAGCCAATCAGTGCTGGCTCCTAGAAACTCCACGTGCATGAGCACAGTGTTATCTATATGACACACATGAACTGGTGAAAAACTGTCAAAATGCCCTGAGAGAAGAGGCGGCCTTCAAGGGTTTAGAAATTAACATATGAACCTCCTAGGTTTATATTTCAACTAAGAATACCAAGAAAACAAAGCAAAATTGGTGATAAAAATTTATTTTGGACTAGAATGTCCATTTAAAATGTCATGCTCTTAAAACAACTGATTATACATATTATTCCTATACTCAGAAAACATACTCCAAATTGGATTATGTCTTCCTGAGTCAAATATTGATCCCGGACCTAACCTTCTCAAAAACACATGTGTGCGCATGGTCTGACCACTCAATAGTTCAAGTAGATATAGAATGGACCCACCAAATTAGTAGAACCCGTTCCTGGAATTATGACCCAAATGTACTCAAGGACGCTAAAACAAGAGACTCTATTTTGAGGGCACTTCCTGAATATTTGGATATAAATTTGGGAACAATGAATAATCCAATCACTACATGGGGGCACACAAGCCTTATATTAGGGGCCTACTCATTAAGGAGAAAGCTATATATACCAAAGCTAAAAGATCCAAAACTGATTCCCTACAAAAGGAAATAGATAGCCTAACCAAACAACACCAACAGACACTCTCCCAAACCACATTTCGACAATTACAGACTAAGAGACAGGAATTATGTACCATCATGAATAGAGCATCGTTACCAGAAATTAAAGGCCTGATATTTCCTGTACTCCAATAAACCAGACAAGTATTTAGCCCATAGACTACGAGAAAGGATAAAGTCCTTATCTATTCCATCCTTGCAGAGAACAGATAGAACAGATACCACAAATCCTCATTAAATTACTGATAGTTTTGCTCAATACTATGCTAATCTATATAATGGTAATAAAACCAACCTGCCCCCCCCCCCCCAGACCAAATTGTTACTCTCTAGATTTTTGGATAGAGACAATCTAAAAACTCTAGATAAGGAGGCAAGCGAGGAGATAAACACTGAGATAACAATGGGTGAGATCCTAGCCTCCATTAAAGATCTTAAACTTGGAAAGGCAGCAGGTCCAGACGGTTTCCCCGGGGAATTTTATCGGCTATATAAATCAGTCCTGGTCCCACATCTTGTGAAGTTCTGTAACATTATGTTACAAGGGAAAGAGGTTCCCATTGAGATCTTGTAGGCAAAGATTATTGTTATACCCAAGACTGGGAAGAATCCTAGGCTTTTTCAAAGCTATAGACCCATCTCCCTGATAAATAATACTTAAAAAACATTTACCTGCATTGATTCATCCTGACCAGGTCAGATTTATACCAGACCGGGAAGCTCCAGATAATATTAGGCAGACAATTTTGTTAATTATTACCTAAGTAGGACAAAAATGGCTTCTCTGCTGCTATCACGCAGAGAAGGAGTTTGATAGAGTGGATTGGGGTTTTATGTTAGAAGTCTTGACCAGAATGGGGTTCCATGAGCCATTTGTGCAAGCTATTAAAAGTATTTACTCTCACCCAACAGCGACGGTTAGGGCGGCAGGTTATCAATCAAGACCCATATTTTAAATGGGACCAGGCAGGGCTGCCCACTATAATCACTATTGTTTGCAATATTCATAGAACCGTTGGCTGCAAATATCTGTCAATCACCAGAGGTCCATGGAGTGAAACTTAAATATAATGATTTAAAATTGTCACTATTGCAGATGTTATCCGCTTGACGCTAACAAGACCGTTGTTATCTTTACCTAACCAATACCAAATTTTACAAGAATACTCAGATATCTCTGGCTATAAGTTTAATCTGGAAAAATGTGAGGCTCTCCCCATCGCTCTCCCTCAGCAAACCAAAAAACTTATTGACTAATTTTGAATTTACTTCGGCAAAATAATAATTTAAATGTTTGGGCGTTAACCCGACAAGTAATATTTCTGACTTATATAAACTAAATGATGTCCCTCTATTAAAAACAATTAAAGAAGATCTGGCGAAGTTGAGACTGAGAGGATTCTCCTGGTTTGGCCGGCTTTCAGCCATCAAGATGAATTTGCTGCCCAAACTACATTACCTTTTCCGTGCTCTTCCAATCAAAATCCCCAAACTTCAATCTGACTTGGTTGGATTCTTGAGAGCGAAAACTGCAGCCAAGATAGCTTTGCATATTCTACTCTTCTACTTCTTCTTCTGCAAGACAAACATTAGAAATAAGAAAATGATTTCCCACATTTATTTAGCCATACAAAGAGCGAAATATACCTCCATAACACAATTGATGGGGGAATGGGAAAAAGACATTGGAAAGGAATTTACAAGGGATGAGTGGGATTCAATCTTTTATACTTCAAGCAAAGGATTACTCAGTGCAGACTTTAAGGAAAATTGCATAAAGACTTCATTTAGATGGTATTTAACTGCTATAATTACATCGCATTTCACCACACATAATAATAGGAATTGCTATAGAGGTTGTCCCGAAGTAGGGTCCTACATACACACGTGGTGGGATTGCCCTCAAATACAACAGATTTGGATTAAACTATCTACTGTGCTGAGTACAGACTTGTCTGAAAGTATCACTTTGACGGCCTCCCAAGCCTTATTAACTGAATATATAAAACCATTTAACTCAGCTATAAACACATTTATTAGAACCCTGTGTACAGCACAGCTACCATAATCTGTATCTGTACCAGTTATTGGAAAACAGGGGCACCCTTATGGGTGGAAGTGTTGGACAAAATGAATACCACATATAATATGTTAGAATTAGCCTCTCATATCCAAGGCACCAATGACAAATTCTTGAAGATTTGGTTTTATTGGATCATGAAAAATGACCCATAAATAAGACAAGGGGTGGGGTTGATAACCTTAATGTTATGATAGGTCACTAGTTGGGGCAAGGGTTGATGTTGGATCCCTGTCTTTCTATGTTTCTAAAAACGACTTGTCTTGAACTGTCTTTGCGTGTGCATGTCCACAACCTCCCTCCCAGGTCTGGAAATCAATGTCAGTTGTAACAGGCATGTTAAGTTTTGATAAATTGTTATTATATCTTTAAAAAAAAATAAAGAAAAGTTAAAAATTTAATTTTTTTTATTATTGTTTATTTTTATTGATTGGTATTGTAATATTTTAAGCAAAATCCATGAGTAATGGACTATAAAGTGCAACAACTCAGGGTTATGTTACTATGGCCTAGATTACTCATTTTTATCTTGAGTTAAGAGAGACTGGAAGCCGAATATATTGAACTCAAAACCCTAAAGGCCAGAATTGAATTGTCTCCTTTGATTCTATTTGTATACCCTCATGGAGAGGACCGGTACTTTGGTGTCTATGTCTAATAATAGGATTTTATATTTGTTGTACCTATTGTTGTTGTAAGTTTTGTAACTTTAAATATGTTCTCAATAAAAAGTATTTCAACTAAAATTGCATGCTCTTTCTGAATCATGAAAGAACAATTTTGGGTTTCATATCCCTTTAAATAAGATCTGTATGGCCTCTCACAGAATTCTAGAAAAGTAAATGTTACTATACATCTTTCATGATTCAGATAGGGTATGTCATTTTAAACAACTTTCCAATTTACTTTTATCATCAATTTTGTTTTGTTCTCTTGGTATTCTTAGTTGAAAGCTAAACCTAGATGGGCTCATATGCTAATTTGAATGTTTTTGGCAGTTTTTAAGAGCTAGAGGGTGTTAGGTCATGTGTGCTATATAAATAACATTGTACTCACGTCCGTGGAATTAGTTAAGAGTCAGCACTGATTAGCTAAAATGCAAGTCTGTCAAAAGAACTGAAATAAGGGGGCAGTGTGCAGAGGCTTAGATACAAGGAAATCATAGAGGTAATAAATGTATTATCTATCTTTTTCAACAATACACATTCTGTAGTAGACTGTCCCTTTAAGGGGGGTCCATGCATTTCTGGATGTGAAAGTAAGACAAGAGCAGTACAATATAGCACTGGATAACATGACGGCTTTGTGCTTTATCAATCTAAGCAAAGCTTGAGTCAACATAGGTATATTACATAGTGGGGTTTTCTGCTGTCTGTTCTATTACAGAAATGGGATACGGGTTTAGGTGAACTGTGAACAAACATCTATATATAAGAATCTTGTGTGGATTTTGAGGACACATATTATATGTTTTTCTATGAGACAAATATTGGATATTTTGCTCTATATCCAGAGTATGTATAGCATTATACTTCTAATAAAGGTAGCTTACAATACAAATGGCTCTTTAGCAAAACAAATATATTATTCTGAGCAACAGAAGTAAATGACTTGTGTGTAACACTTCTATTGAGGTTTGAAGGGACCTGTTTTTAAACTGCTTGTTTGATCCAAAAGCAAGTTCTGAGCTCTTTGTGATACACTATGGTTATATTATCAGCTGCTACTAATTCATGAGTGCACTTGCAAATACATTAGGGCCCATTTACCAAGTTCCATATGGAGTTCCAGGCTTGCCGAAAACAGAAGTTATAAAGCAGTGGTCTAAAGACCGCTGCTCCATAACCTGTCTGCCTGCTCTGAGGCAGCGGACAGAAATCAACCTGATCGAATACGATCGATTAACACCCCCTGGCCGCGAATCTGCATGGGCAGCATTGTACCAGCAGTTCACAAGAACTGTTGGTGCAATGATAAATGCCGACAGCGTATTCTGTCGGCATTAATCAATGTGCAGCTGACATGATACGCTACATTGTATCATGTCCGCTGGCACTATAATAAATCTACCCCATTGTCTTAATACATTTGTATAACAACATAAACTAGCTGGCTGGGTAAGGTGACATTTTTTCCATGTTACTATGACCTGAACCTATTTATTTGGAGTTATATATCACAGGGACTTTAAAATGAACATTCTGAAGCATAAATTAATACCTCAAATTCATTAGACCATTTGCTTTTGCATTACTAACCCTATTCACCAAAGAATACCCTCTGAAGAAGAAGGAATAAACAAAACCTTTGAAACGCGTAAGGGACTACACACACTTTTTTTACTCCACTTGGAGGATCTTCTAGGTGATTTAACTTTTAATAAGTATTTTGAACCCTTGTTTATACACACGACACTGTGCCTGTGCACTGTGCCTGATATACTGCATAAAGACTGTTTGGTTTTTATACATAACCATTGAATACTTGTGGTTTCTGGAAGAACACGTTTAACCCCTGACTATGACTGTGATATAGCAACTACAGCATTACCATCTACCGGGTTCGTGAACCACAAGCTGTTTCTGAATGTATTTACATGCCTCATATGTTTGAGGACTTTTAATGTGAGTAGCCATTTGTCTATTTTTTAGCATTTTATTTATTATTAAACAGTTTTACACAATGTTCTTGCATTTTGCTTCCTTTGCATAATCCTGCTGGAGCCCAAAGAAAACAGGCAACCAGTCTCTAAGAGGAGAAGGCACATACTCTAAGAGAAGAAGGCACATACTCTAAGAGGAGAAGGCACATACTCTAAGAGGAGAAGGCACATACTCTACGAGGAGAAGGCACATACTCTAAGAGGAGAAGGACAACACTACTTGGCCCCACTACTATCATCACGCCAGGATCACGGAAGTTTCACACTTACAAAGAGGCGGCAGCCTACCTCATATGATTGAGGTTTGTTCTAGTAAGTGCAATACCTACCAGATTTCCTGAGCATCACACATCTGAACTCTATTCCAATCACACCTTGATGGACTTATCACTTATTGTTTCAACCATTAATTGTTATTTCTATTAATTCAAGTGATATAACATTCTATATAATTAGAATTTGTACTAAGTGCATTTTCATATTTGCCAACACTATCTGAGGTCATTTGTTAATTAAATAGCCATCTAACCACTAGTGAAGTCAGGGAAGACCCCCTGGAATAGCGCTGTTCTCTCACTTTCCTCTCACCATTTTTTGTTTGCAGGGGTCTTCTCACCCTCTCTTGGGTGGATAATCCCTCCATTCACTTTGATTTACAGCTGCCTTTCTAGGATCCCCATCTTACACTCCAGCTAACCAAGACTAACAGCGCTAACTACTGTTGTGTTGGGTATCTACCCACACAACCCAACCCCCCAAATATATATATATATATATATATATATATATATATATATATATATATATATATATATATATATATATATATATATGTGTGTGTGTGTGTGTGTGTTTATCCCTTAAAGATGTTAATACATAGGCAAAGTTCACTTTCGAGGAACAAGCATTGCAGCTCCTAATCAAAACATTCCCATTAATTGACTGCTAAGTGCAACCGCCACTTCTGATTGGCTCACCAGCCATATTTTGCTAGGGATTTTGCCTATGGGTTTAACCCCTTTCTCGAGGTTAAACTCATATGCGGCATGCTCTAATGAATTAGCACTTCCTATTTTTGCTTTCGAGTGTCCCTTTAAAAGAATCATAGGAAACAATGTATTGATTTTTTGTGATACTGATACCATCTTCATGTATTTACTTATTATGGCACTGTGTATAGATGTCTCATTAGCTTTTTTTAAGCACGTGTATAAATGTAAACACAACTGTATTTAAAAATACCATTTACAGTTCTGATTACTAGTGCTGATGTTTAAATGCTTCCTGTTTCAGACTTTAGTCATAACACAAGATGGAGGGGCTCCTTAAACGCTTTCAGCTTGTACTGTCAAATGTTTATATGTGGTTAATAAGCTTCACACTTTTCCTGTAGTCTAACCTAGGTTTCCCTTATCTATTCTGCTGAGGACAATGAGGGGCATACAATGTGTGTAAATAATAGTTGTATGGAAGCTGTGTGAAATTTATCTTAAAGAGACTTTAAACCCTATGAATAAAAATTACTATAACATTGATATATTACACACGGCCATTATTTCCACATTGTATCTGTCAATTAGCGCTCAGAAAATAAACCAGCGATCCCATCTCTGTTTAATTTTCTAAAAAAAAAAGTGCCCCAAACAACCCCAAAATAGAGGGTCTTTTATTTTGTGGTCTATGGGAACTGTGTGTTCCCTGTAAATATATATGTATTTGCTTATATACATATATATGTATGTGTTACTATGTGTATATACATATATATTTATGTGTTACTATGTGTATATACATATATATTTATGTGTTAGTATGTGTATATACATATATATTTATGTGTTACTATGTGTATATACATATATATTTATGTGTTAGTATGTGCATATACATATATATTTATGTGTTACTATGTGTATACAATATATACAAGAAAAGATAACAGACAGGTGGGTCACACTAGCTGTGTAAATATAGCAATGTTCGTTGCACAATGTAACTGCCCTCGAAACCCCATGCAGCAAATAGATACAGTCACTAATGAACACACTCTCAAATAAGCAGGTATCAGCGTTGATGAATGTATAATATCATAGGAGACAAAGGGAACGCTGGCGTGTCATATGCCAGACTCACCTCAAACTAGTGGTTCCTCGGCTCACAAGGACAAAAAGCTTTCGGCTTACTCGTGCTGAGCAGTGTGTACTTCGGTCACTCTGCGGTTGAAGATGGCTCCAAATTCGTGCAGACCTCCAAGGGGTAACAGCATCCAAATCGGCATTCGCCTTTATATCCACCTCCGTGTAAGTATATGGGAGGGATAAGAAATCCAATGGTGTCCAGCACAGCAGGTAGATCCGCAGGTAAATCTGCAGCCGCGGCAACTTTGAGGAAAGGTGGGGGGAGGGCAGTTGCAGGAGGAACTGTAGAGACTGTGATTCGGCAGCAAACCAGTGGGTCTGGAGCAATGAACATCAAAAAGAAAGAGTACTGGATGCTCCGATAAAAATAAAACAAATTATTTATTGATACTTCTTTAAAATAACAGAATCATGGAGAACAAAGAGACACGTTTGCAGGCGCAGCACCAGGGCTTACGCGTTTCGGCTGTGAAGCCTTAATCATAGCATACAGGTGCTGTGCCTGACAGGTGAACTTAACACCTTAGGTTGAATCTCATTGGTTAAAAGAAAATTAAAAGCAAAAGAAAAACAACCCGCCCGCTTGGAAGTGTCAAGAACTGAATATAGTATAAGTGAAGCAAATACACCAACTCTACTGGTATAGTCCAATAAACAATGAATGGTATAAAGATTCATATGTATACAAACATCGATACAATTATCATTATTTAGAACATAGAAACAAATAGGATGGTTAAAGGACAAAGGGACTAAATATATGTCAAAATAAGGGACAAAAGTATTAGACAAGGAACCATATATGTCAGGAGAGGATGTAATATAATAATCAACTTGAAAAGTGAGAGATAAAGTGCAATACCTAAACCATATGCTAAATAAATGTCAATGGAAAAATAATAATAATATTTAGAAAAGTTAGGACTGCTGGTGCAAAAATGCACAAAAGGTACATAATATACGGTATGGATGTAAATAAATATATTAACGCAACTATATAGTACAGAAAAAAGTTCATAACATTTGCTATATGTGAACTAGGAGTTTCATATGTATCTAGCCTTATAAAAGTTGCGATGATATGATCGGAAAAGAAAAATATTTAAAAAATAAATAAATAAATAAAATATGAGGAGTAAAAAAGAGAAAAAGGAAAATAACAAGCACGAATTGCTAAATCAAAGTAGGCATTACACCTAGGGGAGATAACAAAGAACTGGAGTTATTCCCAGTAATTTATTAAATCATACCTAGAGTTAAGTCCTTTGGGTATTCTGGTGTCGAGTTTAAACATCCAGAATGCTTCTCGTTTGGCTAATAGTTTACTGAGGTTACCACCTCTGCTAGGCAGGACCACTTTTTCGATGATACACCATTTTAGTGATGTGAGGTTATTGCCATGTTTGCCATAAAAATGGAGTACCAATGGAGTAGTGGCTTTTCCTATATTGAAAGATGACAAGTGTTCCCTGAATCTGGAGTTCATATCCCTAGAGGTAAGCCCTACGTACTGCAGATGACATTCGGTACAGGAAATGAGGTATATGACATTACTAGCTGTGCAATTGAGACAGGTTTTGATGTCAAATGTCTGGCCGGTAATATAAGACGTGAAATTATTGGTGACCTGAACAAAGTCACAAGGTTTGCAACGTCTGCTGCCACATTTGAACATCCCTGCGTGTCTCAACCACGAACTTTGATTAGTCTCAATTTTTTTGAGTTCTGTAGGTGCTAGGATACCCCCTAGTGTGTTACTTTTTCTATAGGAACATTTTAGCCCCTTCTCCACTGTAGTAACTAATTTGTCGTCAGCAGCCAGTAAGGCAAAATGTTTTTTGACTATACTGCATACTTTATTGTACTCTGTGCTAAACTGTGTAACAAAGTACACTCCTTGGGACGATTTTGATCTATCATTTTTGGGTTTGTCTTGTAAGAGTGTCTTCCTGTCTATATGTTCAAGGGACTTTTTAGCCCTTGTGACATCGTGTGAAGGATACCCTCTTTCCCGAAGTCTGGCTGACAGAGAATCAGCTTCTTTGTCATAGATAACTCTGTCAGAACAATTTCTCTTCAATCTGGTAAATTGTCCCTTGGCAACAGCGTATCTCATTTGTATGGGATGGCTGCTGTTGCCATGCAACAGGGTATTGCCAGATATGGGTTTACGATACACACTCATGGAGACACCACCATCTTGAGCGCCCGTAAGAGTGAGATCCAAAAAATTTATGTGCGTCTTATGTACCTCATAAGTGAATTTTAGGTTCAAATCGTTTGTATTCAGAAATTCCAAGAAAAGTGGCACATCTGACTGTCTGCCTGACCAGACCAGGAGGAGGTCATCGATATATCTCCTATAAAGTTTGATATTTTGTTTGAAGGGATTCCCATCTCCAAAGATGTGGCACAGCTCCCACCAACCCAGGTAAAGGTTGGCGTACGAGGGAGCAAACTTAGCTCCCATGGCTGTGCCACATCTCTGGAGATAGAAATCTCCCTCAAACCTGAAAAAATTGTGTGTGAGTAGGAACTCAATTACAGTAATGATAAAGTTTTGAAACTCTTGGGATAGATCACTGTAGTTTTGGAGAAAGGAGGAAATTGCTTGCAGGCCTTGTGTATGAGGTATAGACGAATAGAGGGCTACTGCATCTATGGTTAACCAGGCATATTCATGGCTCCATTGAAACGTCTCCAGGATGTTAATTATATGTTTTGTATCGCGAACATATGATACTAAAGAAAGTACCATAGGTTGCAAGATCGAATCTACCCACTGTGAGAGGTGCTCCAAAAGGGAGTCAATCCCACTCACAATGGGTCTGCCTTGTACTTGTGTAATGCTTTTGTGCACTTTTGGAAAGTGATGGAAACAGGGGATCCTTGGAAATTGTACATCAAGATATTTAACAGTCTTATCATCCAGGAAACCCTGTTCCCTACCATCATCCAGAATGTGTTTCAATTGTGATTTAAAGATATTGGTGGGATCCCTGTGAAGTTTTTCATAATCGTCTGTATTATGAAGCTGACGTTTGGCCTCAGCAATATAGTCACTCCTATTCATTACAACTACTGCCCCGCCTTTATCGGCGGGGCGTATGACTATCTGATTATTGCCCTTGAGTTCAGCTAGGGCATTTTTCTGTTTAAGAGTAAGGTTTTGTCTACCTTTCTTGGTTTCTTTATGAAGCTTGATTAAATCCATCTCAACTCTCTGTTGGTAAGTTTCTAAGATTTGACCTCTACTCATGATAGGATAGAAGCTAGATTTCTCCATAAGTGTGGTACTTCTGTTGGTGAGATCTGTCTCTGTGCTAGATTCAGTTGCTAAAGTTTGAAGAGCAACTATATCACACATTTCTGCAAAATCACTGATGTTATTAGTCATAGGTGGTGTAAGCGTGGCTCGTTCAGCTGACGCAGTGTTTGTACTGAAAAAATGTTTTTTCAAGGTCAAGTTTCTTATAAGGCGATTTACATCTATAAGTGTCTGAAAAAGATTGAAACTGCTCGTGGGTGAAAAGCCTAAACCTAAAGCTAAGACAGAATGTTGTTGTGGTGTTAAATTCACAGATGAAAGGTTAATGACATTAGTAATCATTTGTACTTGCTCAGTGGTTTGTTCCCCCTCCGAGGATATCATTAACCTTTCATCTGTGAATTTAACACCACAACAACATTCTGTCTTAGCTTTAGGTTTAGGCTTTTCACCCACGAGCAGTTTCAATCTTTTTCAGACACTTATAGATGTAAATCGCCTTATAAGAAACTTGACCTTGAAAAAACATTTTTTCAGTACAAACACTGCGTCAGCTGAACGAGCCACGCTTACACCACCTATGACTAATAACATCAGTGATTTTGCAGAAATGTGTGATATAGTTGCTCTTCAAACTTTAGCAACTTAATCTAGCACAGAGACAGATCTCACCAACAGAAGTACCACACTTATGGAGAAATCTAGCTTCTATCCTATCATGAGTAGAGGTCAAATCTTAGAAACTTACCAACAGAGAGTTGAGATGGATTTAATCAAGCTTCATAAAGAAACCAAGAAAGGTAGACAAAACCTTACTCTTAAACAGAAAAATGCCCTAGCTGAACTCAAGGGCAATAATCAGATAGTCATACGCCCCGCCGATAAAGGCGGGGCAGTAGTTGTAATGAATAGGAGTGACTATATTGCTGAGGCCAAACGTCAGCTTCATAATACAGACGATTATGAAAAACTTCACAGGGATCCCACCAATATCTTTAAATCACAATTGAAACACATTCTGGATGATGGTAGGGAACAGGGTTTCCTGGATGATAAGACTGTTAAATATCTTGATGTACAATTTCCAAGGATCCCCTGTTTCCATCACTTTCCAAAAGTGCACAAAAGCATTACACAAGTACAAGGCAGACCCATTGTGAGTGGGATTGACTCCCTTTTGGAGCACCTCTCACAGTGGGTAGATTCGATCTTGCAACCTATGGTACTTTCTTTAGTATCATATGTTCGCGATACAAAACATATAATTAACATCCTGGAGACGTTTCAATGGAGCCATGAATATGCCTGGTTAACCATAGATGCAGTAGCCCTCTATTCGTCTATACCTCATACACAAGGCCTGCAAGCAATTTCCTCCTTTCTCCAAAACTACAGTGATCTATCCCAAGAGTTTCAAAACTTTATCATTACTGTAATTGAGTTCCTACTCACACACAATTTTTTCAGGTTTGAGGGAGATTTCTATCTCCAGAGATGTGGCACAGCCATGGGAGCTAAGTTTGCTCCCTCGTACGCCAACCTTTACCTGGGTTGGTGGGAGCTGTGCCACATCTTTGGAGATGGGAATCCCTTCAAACAAAATATCAAACTTTATAGGAGATATATCGATGACCTCCTCCTGGTCTGGTCAGGCAGACAGTCAGATGTGCCACTTTTCTTGGAATTTCTGAATACAAACGATTTGAACCTAAAATTCACTTATGAGGTACATAAGACGCACATAAATTTTTTGGATCTCACTCTTACGGGCGCTCAAGATGGTGGTGTCTCCATGAGTGTGTATCGTAAACCCATATCTGGCAATACCCTGTTGCATGGCAACAGCAGCCATCCCATACAAATGAGATACGCTGTTGCCAAGGGACAATTTACCAGATTGAAGAGAAATTGTTCTGACAGAGTTATCTATGACAAAGAAGCTGATTCTCTGTCAGCCAGACTTCGGGAAAGAGGGTATCCTTCACACGATGTCACAAGGGCTAAAAAGTCCCTTGAACATATAGACAGGAAGACACTCTTACAAGACAAACCCAAAAATGATAGATCAAAATCGTCCCAAGGAGTGTACTTTGTTACACAGTTTAGCACAGAGTACAATAAAGTATGCAGTATAGTCAAAAAACATTTTGCCTTACTGGCTGCTGACGACAAATTAGTTACTACAGTGGAGAAGGGGCTAAAATGTTCCTATAGAAAAAGTAACACACTAGGGGGTATCCTAGCACCTACAGAACTCAAAAAAATCGAGACTAATCAAAGTTCGTGGTTGAGACACGCAGGGATGTTCAAATGTGGCAGCAGACGTTGCAAACCTTGTGACTTTGTTCAGGTCACCAATAATTTCACGTCTTATATTACCGGCCAGACATTTGACATCAAAACCTGTCTCAATTGCACAGCTAGTAATGTCATATACCTCATTTCCTGTACCGAATGTCATCTGCAGTACGTAGGGCTTACCTCTAGGGATATGAACTCCAGATTCAGGGAACACTTGTCATCTTTCAATATAGGAAAAGCCACTACTCCATTGGTACTCCATTTTTATGGCAAACATGGCAATAACCTCACATCACTAAAATGGTGTATTATCGAAAAAGTGGTCCTGCCTAGCAGAGGTGGTAACCTCAGTAAACTATTAGCCAAACGAGAAGCATTCTGGATGTTTAAACTCGACACCAGAATACCCAAAGGACTTAACTCTAGGTATGATTTAATAAATTACTGGGAATAACTCCAGTTCTTTGTTATCTCCCCTAGGTGTAATGCCTACTTTGATTTAGCAATTCGTGCTTGTTATTTTCCTTTTTCTCTTTTTTACTCCTCATATTTTATTTATTTATTTATTTTTTAAATATTTTTCTTTTCCGATCATATCATCGCAACTTTTATAAGGCTAGATACATATGAAACTCCTAGTTCACATATAGCAAATGTTATGAACTTTTTTCTGTACTATATAGTTGCGTTAATATATTTATTTACATCCATACCGTATATTATTATGTACCTTTTGTGCATTTTTGCACCAGCAGTCCTAACTTTTCTAAATATTATTATTATTTTTCCATTGACATTTATTTAGCATATGGTTTAGGTATTGCACTTTATCTCTCACTTTTCAAGTTGATTATTATATTACATCCTCTCCTGACATATATGGTTCCTTGTCTAATACTTTTGTCCCTTATTTTGACATATATTTAGTCCCTTTGTCCTTTAACCATCCTATTTGTTTCTATGTTCTAAATAATGATAATTGTATCGATGTTTGTATACATATGAATCTTTATACCATTCATTGTTTATTGGACTATACCAGTAGAGTTGGTGTATTTGCTTCACTTATACTATATTCAGTTCTTGACACTTCCAAGCGGGCGGGTTGTTTTTCTTTTGCTTTTAATTTTCTTTTAACCAATGAGATTCAACCTAAGGTGTTAAGTTCACCTGTCAGGCACAGCACCTGTATGCTATGATTAAGGCTTCACAGCCGAAACGCGTAAGCCCTGGTGCTGCGCCTGCAAACGTGTCTCTTTGTTCTCCATGATTCTGTTATTTTAAAGAAGTATCAATAAATAATTTGTTTTATTTTTATCGGAGCATCCAGTACTCTTTCTTTTTGATATTACTATGTGTATATACATATATATTTATGTGTTAGTATGTGTATATACATATATATTTATGTGTTACTATGTGTATATACATATATATTTATGTGTTACTATGTGTATATACATATATATTTATGTGTTACTATGTGTATATACATATATATTTATGTGTTAGTATGTGTATATACATATATATTTATGTGTTACTATGTGTATATACATATATATTTATGTGTTACTATGTGTATATACATATATATTTATGTGTTACTATGTGTATATACATATATATTTATGTGTTACTATGTGTATATGCATATATATTTATGTGTTAGTATGTGTATATACATATATATTTAATTGTTACTATGTGTATATACATATATCTTTATGTGTTATTATATGTATATACATATATATTTATGTGTTAGTATGTGTATATACATATATATTTATGTGTTATTATATGTATATACATATATATTTATGTGTTACTATGTGTATATACATATATATTTATGTGTTACTATGTGTGTATATATATATATATATATATATATATATATATATATATATATATATATATATATATATATATATATATATTTATGTGTTAGTATGTGTATATACATATATATTTATGTGTTAGTATGTGTATATACATATATATTTATGTGTTACTATGTGTATATACATATATATTTATGTGTTAGTATGTGTATATACATATATATTTATGTGTTACTATGTGTATATACATATATATTTATGTGTTACTATGTGTATATATATATATATATATATATATATATTTATGTGTTAGTATGTGTATATACATATATATTTATGTGTTAGTATGTGTATATACATATATATTTATGTGTTACTATGTGAATATACATATATATTTATGTGTTAGTATGTGTATATACATATATATTTATGTGTTATTATATGTATATACATATATATTTATGTGTTAGTATGTGTATATACATATATATTTATGTGTTATTATGTGTATATACATATATATTTATGTGTTACTATGTGTATATACATATATATTTATGTGTTATTATGTGTATATACATATATATTTATGTGTTATTATGTTTATATACATATATATTTATGTGTTACTATGTGTATATACATATATATTTATGTTAGTATGTGTATATACATATATATTTATGTGTTATTATGTGTATATACATATATATTTATGTGTTATTATGTGTATATACATATATATTTATGTGTTACTATGTGTATATACATATATATTTATGTGTTATTATGTGTATATACATATATATTTATGTGTTAGTATGTGTATACACATATATATTTATGTGTTACTATGTGTATATACATATATATTTATGTGTTAGTATGTGTATACACATATATATTTATGTGTTACTATGTGTATATACATATATATTTATGTCTAAGTATGTGTATATACATATATATTTATGTGTTACTATGTGTATATACATATATATTTATGTGTTAGTATGTGTATATACATATATATTTATGTGTTGCTATGTGTATATACATATATATTTATGTGTTACTATGTGTATATACATATATATTTATGTGTTAGTATGTGTATATACATATATATTTATGTGTTAGTATGTGTATATACATATTTATTTATGTGTTACTATGTGTATATACATATATATTTATGTGTTAATATGTGTATATGCATGTATATTTATGTGTTACTATGTGTATATACATTTATATTTATGTGTTATGTGTATATACATATATATTTATGTCTTAGTATGTGTATATACATATATTTATGTGTTACTATGTGTATATACATTTATATTTATTTGTTAGTATGTGTATATACATATATATTTATGTGTTACTATGTGTATATACATATATATTTATGTGTTACTATGTGTATATACATATACTGTATATTTATGTGTTATTATGTGTATATACATATATATTTATGTTTTAGTATATGTATATACATATATATTTATGTGTTAGTATGTGTATATACATATATATTTATGTGTTACTATGCTTATATACATATATATTTATGTGTTACTATGTGTATATACATATATATTTATGTGTTAGTATGTGTATATACATATATATGTATGTGTTATTCTGTGTATATACATATATATTTATGTGTTACTATGTGTATATACATATATATTTATGTGTTACTATGTGTATATACATATATATTTATGTGTTATTATGTGTATATACAAATATATGTATGTGTTACTATGTGTATATACATATATATTTATGTGTTACTATGTGTATATACATATATATTTATGTGTTATTATGTTATATACATATATATTTATGTGTTATTATGTGTATATACATATATATTTATGTGTTACTATGTGTATATACATATATATTTATGTGTTAGTATGTGTATATACATATATATTTTTGTGTTACTATGTGTATATACATATATATTTATGTGTTACTATGTGTATATATATATATATATATATATATTTATGTGTTAGAATGTGTATATACATATATATTTATGTGTTAGTATGTGTATATACATATATATTTATGTGTTATTATGTGTATATACATACATATTTATGTTTTATTATGTTTATATACATATATATTTATGTGTTACTATGTGTATATATATATATATATATATATATATATATATATATATATATATATATATATATATATATTTATGTGTTATTATGTGTATATACATATATATTTATGTGTTACTATGTGTATATACATATATATTTATGTGTTATTATGTGTATATACATATATATTTATGTGTTATTATGTGTATATACATATATTTTTATGTGTTATTATGTTTATATACATATATATTTATGTGTTACTATGTGTATATACATATATATTTATGTGTTAGTATGTGTATACACATATATATTTATGTGTTACTATG